>NC_025993.2:165203797-165376693 GCF_000442705.2 Elaeis guineensis | reverse complement strand
GAGCTTTCCCCCGATCAGCTGCCCCGACCGACGGGGCTGGCAGCGATGGGACGCTGGAGTTCGACCCGGCGCCCCCCGTTGCGCCAGCGGACGCCTCTGGACGATGTTCGGCTTCCCGAACGTCATCCGGCTCCACCCGCGGCGGCAAAACCGCCGACACTCCTTCGGCCACTTCCTCGGTCGGCCTCTCCTCGACTCGGACGGTCGGAGCCGCGAGGGCTATAATCGGCTCCGACCCCTCGGTCGCCGACGCTTCCCCGGTTGGCGGGACTGGGGCTGGTCTCTTGGAAGGGCGCGAAGGGCCTGCCCCCGACGCTGGCCTCTTCCTCGCGGCGGCAAACTGACGAATTTCGGCGTCGGTCGGCCTCATCCTCGGCGGTGTCCCTGCAAAACCGACCAATGTTAAAGGCCGAACCAGAACTACCCTAAAGCCGAACAAAAAGAAAAGCTGAGGAATCGGGCGATACCTATTCGGGGGACCAGACTCAGGCCGGCATCATAGAGAGCTTGCTCGGTAACAAGCTCCCTCTGCTTCGGGACCAACATGTCTTTGAGTCGGTGGAAGTCCTCCCGGTCGTCCACGTCGACCCGACTGTTGTCGTTGGCCTCAGTTCGGGGTACACCCCAGCGAGAAGGAAAGCCCCAAGAGGAGGAAGAGGAAACAAAGAAAAACTGGTTCTTCCATCCATGAATGGACGATGGAAGACCGGTTATGAAGGCAAGACCCTTCCGGGGGTTGAAGAGCCACCACCCTCGGGCCTTAGGGTGGGGTCGGAGCACGAAGAAGGCCCGGAAGAGGGAAACGCGGGGTTGGTCGGCAAGAGCTGACACAACAGCGCGAAAGAAATGATTAGCCGGACAGAGTTCGGCGCCAGTTGCGCCGGACAGAGTCCGTAGTAATCAAGCAGATTCCGGACGAACTCCGGAATCGGAAGTCAAAGACCCGCACGAAGGTCCTCAACATACAGCCCCAGGTCGCCGGGCGGAGGGTTGTTGACCCGACCGCCGGCCCCTGGAGCATAGAGCCGAAACTGCTCCGGGATGCGATAGTGCTCCCGAAGCTGATCGACGTTCGGCCCCGAAAGCGAGGAGGCCTCATCTTCCGGAGCCGATCGGGTGTCGTCGGTCGGGTTCCCCGACCGAGCTCCCTGAGTCGGTTTCCTGGTCATTGTGCAGGAACCGAAAGAAAGGAAAGGAGGGAAGAAAGCAAGAAGGGGAAGGAGGACCACGAACCCGATGGACCCTCCGAAAGTAGAGAAGAGCTCTGCCCGCGACGACCGAGAAATCGCCCGGACAGAGTTTCCCCAGCAAATGGCAAATGTGGGTCAGGGTCCGGAAGGTCCTATATATATAGGGCCGACCGACGGCCGAGATGCTCCCGCACCGACCAAGGTCCTCCAGATGCGCGACGCGTGGCGCCCGCCGGTTGGCTAAGGATTCGGCGCGCTTCGCCCCGGGATGCCCGCACCGCCCGCATTAAATGCCGGAGCGGGCGCCGGCCAACCACCTTGACACGCGGCGCGCGGGGGTTGGCTCCGCAGTCGGCCGCCCGCGCCGGTCCGCGTTCCCGATGGGACGCCTCATCCACGATCGGCGCCGAATATCCGATCGACTGACGCCGTATCGTCCGGCACCCGATCTTCTGGCACCGACGTGACGGTTGACAACGACAAGACATGGCGTCTGACACCTGACGCCGGCGCGACTTCCGGCATCGACTAGACGTTCGATCACTGGGATTCGTGAGATGTCTAACAACGGATCAGCCGGCGGTACGGTCGGATCTGCACATGCGACAAATCCACTCCCAGTCGTCCGGCCTTGCTACCCGAATGAAGGCATCGGCCAGCTCTCCACCCGACTTGGGAGTGGAGGGGGGCAACTGTTGGGGGATACCCACCGACCGACCGACTATCGGAGGGCCCGACCGGCTGGCGGCCCGACTAACCGACTATCGGAGGGCCCGACCGGCTGGCGGCCCGACTAACCGACTATCGGAGGGCCCGACCTGGCAGCCCGGCCGACTAACCGACGACCCGACGGACGACTCTGACTGGCCGATCGTAAGTCGGGCGACAGGCCGACGGACGCCATCAGCGGCTAACTGCGGCCATTCCACGGTCCATTCCCGACCGACTAAACCCAGAGGTCCGGTAGCCGACCCACATGAAGCTCGCCGACCGACGGAGGAGTCCGACGCCACTCTGCTGGCCACCGACCCTGGGTCGGCCGACTCCACCAACCGCCGTACGGCCGCCAGACGTTGTCAGCTCTGACACGGACATGCGGCACAGTTACCTAGGGGCATTGTCCCGCCGAGAACCGGGTCAACCCTGGTGATTAGACGGCTACACGGCGACATGACATTTTCACGGCGGCTCTGACAGCCTACAGTGAGTTGACAGTTCCTCACTTGTCCGCGCCATTAATGATGGCGCCATACCGTGCTCCACTATATATACCGGGGAAGGCAACAGTGCAAGGATCGATCCGCCCGTCTCTCCCACATACGCAGGCTCGCTCCTCTCTCTCCCTCTCTCCCTCTCAGAGCTCTCTGTCTGCATTTCACTGTTGCCCAGTCACCTCTCTGACTTGACCGTCGGAGGGTCCCCGTCGGAGCCGCCTCCGGTCAGTGCGGACTTCCTTTTGCAGGTGCACGCTTCCCGGTGATCGGGCGACGAGGCGATTGGCTGCAACAACAGTAATTAAAAATATATATATATATAAAAAGATAGGAAGAAGCCTTATGGACCTTATTTTACACAACAAAAATTAATCATAACAACAATAGCTGGTCATGATCTTACGGTGTAAGTATTTATCTTACCGAAAAATTATTTTCAAATTTAAATTTTAATATTAACTAAAACAAATTTATGTAACTAATTATTTGAGAAAAATTAAGGACCATTATTCTTCAGTTATTGTCACTTATTCTGTTACAATGGATAAAAGCAGCTACATTAACAACAAATATTTAATCCCCAAATGAACCTAGTCCAAGTTCAACCAGGCGAATAACAAATATTATTGCCACTGAGGTGGCATCCCAGCGGAATGGGCTTTTGTTTCCAACGACGTGACCCGAATTCAAATCACGATGGATATCAGACTGCGATTAAATGTCAAGACATGAATGATTGTCGAATGGAGCGTATCCTGATGGCTCGGATACGACGTCTGGAAACGACATCGGTCCGTTGTCCATCGACGGTACTGGAGTGACGTATTCATTCATTGAGTTCGTTCATATAATGGAAAGGAGGCCACCAATTTATCCAAATTCGATCTCAAATCGAAAATTTTTCAATAAAAATTGGGACCCTATGGTCACATTTAGGGCAGATAAATACTCCAGGTCGCCTCCTTCCAACTTTCATTTGTTTTAGCAAAAAAAAAAAATAACAACCATTATTTTTGTTATATTGGAAAGTGGAAAAAAAAAGATTTGGGGAGTGACTCTCATTTGGTGATATTGGTGTCATCGAAACCTTAAAACAATACCCCCCAATGAGAACTTTCCAAATGCATTGCTTGCACTTTTTGTTAGGAAACACATATGATAACTGACCTACAGAAAATCGAAATATTCAACCAATTGCTAAATTCCCCAATAAAACCTGAGCAAATAAATGATGGAAACTTAAAAATAAACAAGGCATCTAGTCTCTTTATCCATTGCTCGTATCTTAAGAATCATCTTGCATGGCCAGAATCAGATTCATGTTAGATGACACCAAATTTGCAAATTTTCTTCAATCAAGTGGTTCTTCGACTTTCGCAACCTCCAGTCATCTCCTTTGATGGCGATTCACCTGTCATTCAGACTACGTGTTATTCTTGTGAATGATTGAACCACAACAGCATCAACCCATCAGATTCCCTTCATGAAACCAATCGAACTCAGCCAGGAGTCATACTTAAAAAGGTACCCAATTATCTGTTTTAGAAGAATAATTGGGCAAGCCCAACAACATCATTAAGAGTAGATAATTAGAACGGAATAAAGACAGTAGCCTTGAAAAAAAAAAGGGAACAGAAGGACAATAACAGTGGTATAAAAGGAAGCAAAGAAACCTAGCCACCTAAACTATGGCTTGGATAGAACTTTCACAGGAGAACAGTACGTTGAAAGGTCCAATCTCTTCATCATCTGATTGCTTATTGAACAGTCTTCTGTTCCTCTGCAACCATGAGGCCCAGCTAAAGATGACCATCAGAAAAACTAAATAAAGTTGGAAAGAATTTGCTCAGGATGATATTTCAAGTGCCACGTAAATAACTTCATGAACACACAAACAATAAATGACAAATCAAAAGAGTTACTGACACCTACTCTATACTACTTCAGCTACTGATGCAGTGATGTTATACTATGTTGCTAATATGCCTGTCCAAAACCCCCAGCTGCCTAATGTCCTCTCCCATTTGAATGATGGACTCATACCAAAATTGTCTGCAGTATATACCATAAGCATGTGTTCTCCATTTACTCTCTCTCTCTCTCTCTCGTTTCTCTATGGATTTTTTTTAAATAATATATTTTTAGTTAAATATTCTGAAAATATTATGGTTCACAAATTATTTTTGAAACTACCATTGAGACGGCATGTCGGATAAATTCGTGGGTTCAACCAACGAATTTATATTCCATGTGGGATAAATTCGTGGATTCAACCCATAAATTTTAAGTCCACATGGAGGTTAGCATGAATTTTAAAATTTAAATTTGTAGGTTGAAGATACGAATTAAATGATTAATTCATGGGTTCAACCCATGAATTCAAGAATTCGTGGCTTGAGCCCACGAAGTTTTTTTTTTTAATTCGCGACCCCAAGTCACGTTTTATTCTCCGTAGTCCTTCGATCCGCTAGTCCCCCCTCTCCCACACCGTTCCCTCTCTTTCAACCGTCCGGTTCCCCCTCTCCTATGCCGTCACGCATTGCTCCCCTCTTCTCCGACAACAGTCGCACCTCCCGGGCCCCGCCCCCCCTCCACGGTCTCTCCTGGCTGTCTTTATGTCGTCACCTTCGGATCGTGCCCGTCGGATCCCCCTCCCCCCACCCCTGCTGCTCCTCGTCCTCCGACAACGGTCGCACTCCCTGGGCCCCACCTCCCCTCCACGATCCCCCCTGGTTGCCTTTGTGTCGTCACCCTTGGATCGCACCGCCCGGATCCCCTCTCCCCCGCCCCCTTCATGATCCCCACTTTGCTCCCGTTCTCTTGGACCATCATATCGCGCCCCCCGGCCCCACTCCCCTCCCCTCCCCTCCCCTTCTTTTCGATGCTCGAATCGCGGTCCCCCGCCCCCACTGCCACCCCCTCCCCCCAACCCCAGTCGATCCCCACGCTGCTCTCCTTCTCTCCCACCGTGGGGTCCCCCTCACCTCCTCCCTCACACCCCCATTTTTTCATCTCTCCGGTCATCTTCTGATCAATAGGTCGCTTCCCATCTTCGACTGCTCTTTCTGTTAGATCCCGGGCCTGACTACCTTTTACCAATCCAATCATTAGTGTTCCCATCATCCTTCTTCTGATAAATTTTTTTATATCATTATCTATTTTTTTGAATTGTTACAAGTAAAAAAAAATAAATTTAATAATTATAAAATTATTGCTAAGTATGTAAAATTTTATAATATTGTAAAAAATTATTGAGTCACATAATTTATTCAAGTAAATTGTTATTAGAAGATTTTATTTTAATTGCTGACCTTGAGCCATGTAGTTTACTTTATTTTGTATTTAATTGATGATTTTATATAGAGCATGCTAAAATTGCTGTATTTGTTATATATGTAGTGATGAAAGAAAATATCACAGTCTTATGTTACATAAATAGTTTTATAGTTTATAGACCAAATGATATTGAATATATTGATCATCCTCAAAGGGCAATTAGAATTAAATCTAAAATTAAATTTGAAGAGTTAGAGAATAAATTATACAGAATCTTTCATGTAGACAGAAGCAAGAATAGACTCATGATAATATATAGATATCCACAGGTTGTATAGCCGATATTATTAAAGTATGAATTGATTTTGATTAATGAAGATGAAGATATTGAAATAATCTTTTCAACGATTAGTTAGCACCCATATTTATCAAGTGCAGAGTTGTATCTAGAAGTGCAGCCTATTGAAGCTGAACAGGATGAATATGAAGTAGCCGATAGAGATATAAGAACAACTCAGGACATTGAACAGATCGGTCCATCTAGAACAACTCAGGGCACTGAACAGATCGGTCCATCTAGAACAACTCAGGATATTGACCATGTATCAGGGCCTCAAAGTTTTAGACATGCAAAGGATCAGTTTCCTATAGTGGATCTTGATGTGGCAGGTGTCACTATCAGATAATCATCAATTTATACACCTGTCGATGATATGATGCACATAGATAATCGACTATTTTAGAAAAATGACATACGAAGTGAAGATGAGATGGACTTCTATCCTCAGCAAGCTGATACTTCTACTAATATAGAGTGCCGACCTATGGAAGAGCATCCAAATTTAAGGATATTTGAAGCTCTTTCTGAAATATTTAGATCAATTGGTTGGACGATAGTTAATATATTAATATCTTCTGGATTAAAGGCATGATGTACCAGTTGGGAAAGAGGTATCAAGTTGTCAAAAGAGCTTCATTTTGTAGATAAGACGGAACTACAAACTACAGTAAAATAGTATCATATTGAGAGGCATTATGAATTTAAAGTTATTGAGTCAGAGCCAAAGTTTTGGATGGTAAAATACAAAAATAAAGAGTCAGAATGCAATTGGACACTCCAAGCCGTTAAGCGATACGATTACTTTGAAATCACAAGATATATCGATCCACATATATGTGTTTCGGCTATGCTTTCTCAAAATCATTCTGATCTTGATTCGAACTTTATTGCCAAAGAAATTCACGATGTTGTAAAAGAAATGCCCACAACTTCTATTACCGACATTGATGCAATTATTAAAAATAAATTCAACTATACGGTCAATTATAAAAAGTTATGGGAGGCAAAGCAAAAAGCAATGGCATTGATATATGGAGACTGGGATAAATCTTATGACTTATTGTCAAAATAGTTGCGTGTTGTACAGAAATTTAATATTGGCTCTTGGGTAAAGTTCATCAGCACTTCCATCAGTTATCCTCCATTGACTGCATTTGATCATGCTTTTTGGATATTTGCACCATCAATTGAAGGCTTCAAACACTGTAGACTGATTATCAATATCGATGCTATATTTATGTACAAAAAATATCGGAAGAAGCTAATGATTACAATAGCTGTTGATGAAAACAATCAAATATTTTCACTTGCATTTGCTATAGTAGATGAGGAGTCTACTGATACATGGGGCTGGTTCTTGGCTTGTCTTAAATGTTATATTACATCACATCATGGTATATGTCTTATTTCAGATCGACATTCAAATATATTGTCGGCTTCGCAGAACGAACGTCTTAGCTGGCAACCACCAGATGCATATCATGTTTATTGCTTGCGCCACATAGCAAGTAACTTTGATACTTAATTCTGAGACTCCAGACTCAGAGATTTGGTGAAAATAACCAAAATACAAACACAATTTAGAAAGTTCAATAAATGTATGATGAAGATTGAAAAGGTGAATTCAGAAGCTATTCAATGGTTGAATGAAATTTTTATGGAGAAATGACCTCATGCACATAATAGTGGTCGAAGATTTGGAATGATGACTACTAATTTATTTGAATATTTTAATGGTCTACTGAAAATACATATTTTCTGTCAGTAACTTCATTAGTATAACTGATGTTTTTTCGACTTGTATCATATTTTGATGGTCGACGTACCTAGACAAATGAAGCATTAACTAGAGGCGAAAGATTTGTTTTATTTGTTAAACTTGTGTGATTGCCAATCAATCAAAAGCAATATCTCATAATATCACAAAGTTTGATAGAGCAAGTGGAATATTTCAAGTCCAAACAGTATTCCATGGGCTGTATAATATTAAAGGCAACAATACTCAGGTGATAGTAGATTTTAGTAGAATCAATACATTTATGTTATTACATATTATAAATAAAATTTATTTTTCGATCTAATAAGCTAATATGCATGCAGATAGTATGGTTATTTGAGCGTACATGTACGCATCAGAAATGGTAGTGTTATCATTTATCGTGTTCTCATGTGATGGCTATCTGTGCATATATGTCAATTAATTTTTGACGATATATTGATTGGTGTTACACATTAGAAGAGTATCATCATAGTTACAGTCATCAATTTCAACCCATTCCGTATGTAGATTATTGGATGCAACAAACAAGTGACATCACCATTATACCACAAAAAGAATGGTTGTGACAAAAGAGAAGGCCACGATCCTCTAGACTAAGGAATGAAATGGATTGGACGGAAGTCAGAAACAGAACTACGTGCCGAAATTGCGGTGAAGTTAAATATAGCAGACGGACATGTCCGAGAATCAGAGAATGAATATTTTTTATTCTAACTTATATTATTATCAGAAAATAAACTTTGTATTATTATCAGTTGTAATGTGATACTACTTTTGTTCCGACTGAGAGTCCAAATGAGAATCGTACTGAGAAGGGACTGAGTGAGGCTCCACCTATGGGTCGTTGAGTGCAACCCGCAAGGAAGAAGCAAGACCGCCTTGTGGCACATGATGTATATATTTTTATACTTTTCATGTTTGTAGGATGTATGGATTTATGGATTTATAGTATCACATATGTTTTACTTAATACATTTTGACATGCTAAAGGAGATTATCTAAGCAAAAAAATAGTTAAGAAAAAAATTATGATCCTAATAATTTAACAAAAAAATTAAAAAAATACTCGAACTAACCCAGTGGTTGACCGGCTAGATCCAGTGATCAACCGTATTGGCACACTTTGTGTGCCACAGTGGTCGACTACACAGACCGACCTGACTCGATCGATCGGCTTAATGTACAGCGATCGATCGAAATCATCATGCGGTTGACCGCATGCAAAGAGAATTGCGCTCCTAGTTGACCGGCCTGAGCTACCTGGCTCAATCGATGGGCTCGATGGGTGACGGTTGATCGAAATTTTTAGGTGGTCGACCGTAATGGCACAGCTTGCGTGCCATAGTGGTCGACCGGCCAAAGATTTCGGACTCAATCGGTCGGCTCCGTGGGCCTCGATCGATCGATTTTCTCAGGTGATCGATTGTCCTTACCAATTTTCAATATATTTTTAAAATTAAAAAAAAATTTACTCAATTTTTTTATAATTATTGATTGGACACTAATGCATTCTTGGTTTAGGATGTTCTTGGACACTAATTATTGATTAACCACTTTGCTGCCAAAATTATATCTTAAATTTCATATAATTTTAATTAGAATACAAGATTTCTCATCTAAAATGACAGCAATAAAAGAAAGCTATATATGCTTACATCAAATCGAAGTATATTTATCTAAAAATAAATGAAAAAGATGATAGATCTTTGGATGAAGCCTCACATACTGCAATCAAATGCTGAAGTTTAATCATCCAGAGCAGGGTCCTATGGTGGTGGAGAAAATTGACGATGAAAATGCTGTATGAACTGATCAAATCGTTCAAATTTTTCATCCAATCAGGCACCCATCTATACAAATCTCTCATCCAATCGAGCATCCATATGTGCAAATCTCTCCCTAATAGATATCTCCAATGTATCTATACGAGCAAATAATACATACTAATTGGATGACTGCTGATTGGACTATGTAGTATGTGTAAGTTGCTCTCTATCGGTAGGCTGACCACCTCCTTCACCGTCATGTTCTTCTTCATCTACTGTAGACATACGCATCCATACCCCATCATGAAATGTATACCCTATACGTCTTAAAAATGCATGATTGTAAATGTCACTATGTTTAACCTTGATAACTTCATCATCAGCCGTGATGTGAACATCAAATGCCTCAAATATAGCAATCAGAATAGCACCCTATGGCAAAATGATTTTTGAACTTTGAAAATATTAATTCATATAAAACATCATTAAACAGGATAAATTAACCCTATCACCTGAAAGAACCATTCTGAGGAGATAAACATTTAAATATGATATGTGTTCTCTATGACCTCCTCTGGCCAAAAAATTAAATATAAAAATATGATGAATTAACCTAGTTTCAACTGGTAATAGATTTTCATCAAGTTTAGTAGTCACACTTATATTGTCCTCAAAAATAGTTCTAATATAGAAAGCATAGTCTAATACTAGATAATTTCAAATAGTACTACTACTGAAAAATTTATCACCATCTGATGGAATATCTAAAATTTGACCTAAAACTTTTCAGTCAAATTCGATCACTTGTCCTTTAACATACGATGAAATAGAACAAAACTTACTATTAAAACTAAAATTATTATAAAAATAATGAACCAGAGTAGGATACGTTAGCTTGTTGAGCATAATTATAGATAACCAACCCATCCTTTCAAACAAAAATTTAATACAAAAATCACTAAAACTATTTAAATCGACTATTCTACCTCTTATAACTTTTCTTTCAAAAAAATTTGATTGAAATTTTTCACTACACTCACTATTTAGAAAAAATGACTCTTCATACCTACAAGATGGTTGCTTTCCTTTTTTTATTCGAGTCCTCTTTCCTTTCGATAAAACTCCATCTTTTTTTGAAGCCATAATCGATTTTAAGGTGGGGGATCAGAATTTATGGACTAAATGCACCAATACAAGAAAATTACTGAAAAAATCTCAATGAGTAGCAAGGGTTGGGGCCATATTTAAAGATAATGAAATTATAGATTGGACCTATGATTTTTTGAATTCGTGGGTTGAGCCCACGAATTTATGTAATGGTAAACCGATGAATATAAGAATTCATAGGTTCAACTCACGAATTTTATTCAAATTTTAAAAAAAAATTGTTGATAACTCGTGGGCTGAACCCACAAATTTCTGAATTCGTGGGTTGAACACATAAATTCATTTAGATTAATTCGTGGCTCCAACTCACGAATTTAAATATTAAAATTCTTGTCAAGAATCATGTGGACCAAGAATTCATGAGTTCAACCCATAAATTTATCCTAGTCGGCTCAAAATTCATGGATTGAATCCATGAATTTATCGGACGTGCCGTCCCAACGGTAATTTCGAAAATAATTTGTTAACCACGATATTTTTGAAATATTTTATTAAAAATATATTATTTAAAAAATATATTATTTTATTTTATTTATTTAAGAATAACATGAAGCGATATATTTACATTTATTATAAAAGTGAAAGTGGAGATATATTTATCATAAAGGGGATGAACGTATAAAATCAGAAAGGGCTAAAAAATGGGGGGGGCATGCTCCAGGACTTTTTGCTTAGATGGCCTGCTCTACAAGTCATGGGATTGAAATTCATGGAATGGAGATAAAGTGAAGTAGGTAAAGAAGTCCGAGAGTTTAGTCTTATAATACAGTAGAGATACAAGTTACAGGACAAGTCAATTTTATCTGTCGTACCAAAGTTAAAAAGTTTCATCGGTCCACAAGACAATTGGTGTTTGTTATTAGCCTCCTGATTTGAACTATCAAAAGCTTGAATATAGAGTTCATAAGTTCATAACTAGAACAAAGGGAAGCAAAGTTTAATTTATCTTTCTCCTCTTCCTTTTTTTCGTGCAATCAGTTTTAGACCATGTAAACGCTGACCTGTCTCTATATCTCGTTTCAATTTTATTCTATTGTTTCTTAGAAACTAAAACCTTATTTTATTTTGCAATCAACCTGTCTATCTCTCTCTCTCTATAATAAATCCTTCCGACACATCCTAACCTTGTCTAGATAAATAAAAAATCATAAAAGATCTCTTTAATTTTACTATCTTAATTATGACGTATATTTATATATAATATTAAAAAAATGGTAATAAAATTGCTGACTGACTAGACATCTTGAAATTGATCGCAGTCCGAGAATTGTCATCCTTGCTGACTTATTTTTGGCGTGTCTCTGGGTTTGGAGCTATTCTGACTGTTGATATATATTATATTTTTTTTTTTTTATGAAATTCCGGATTGTAGTTGGAATTTTTGTTTTTGTTTCCATGGAAATAAAGAAGAAAAGAAAAAAAAAATTGAATCAGAGCTTCTAACCAAGCCTTCAATGAGAATTTCTTCATGATATTTAGGTTGTTCTTCATCTTTCAATTATAATTTATGTTTAATATATATTTTTAAAAAATAAATAATATGATAAATTGGATCGCGTTTTATACGAGAGAGTATTTCGATGACTAGATCTGAAGATGAGCGTGCCCGCCAACCTTGCAGGATCTGTTTCACGGACTGTGCCCCACCAGAGTTCCAATTCCCGGTCCGCCACGCTCCATTTGCGCATTTCAACGAGGCGGGCGCTAAGAACTTGGAAAGGCTGATGGCTAGTAGCTACACTCGGTCTACTTTCCTATTTTTTTTTTATTCAAAATGAGGCGGTCCTCGGTTCCGTTTCTCGCATCGTTTCGCCACCTCGATTCCCGTGGCCATTACCTGCTCCCTTCTTCCCTTCTTTCCCTTACGAAACTCTCTTCCTCTCTCCGTTCTACTTCTATCCCGCCTCTTTCCTCTCCTGCTTCAATGGCATCCCCCGCTCGCTCCTCCCCCATCGCCTTCTCCGGTGGCGCCGCCTCAGCCGGAGACGACTCCTACCTGGTACTGGACCCCAATTCCCAGGCTGGCAGCGCCGCCGGGAGCTTCCAGGGCGAGGGCCTCCTCGCCGGGACGGCCGGTGGCGCTCCGGTGGCGGATGGAGGAAGCGGAG
The DNA here is from genome assembly GCF_000442705.2 of Elaeis guineensis. NCBI lineage: Eukaryota > Viridiplantae > Streptophyta > Magnoliopsida > Arecales > Arecaceae > Elaeis > Elaeis guineensis. The sequence continues at coordinate 165,363,852 of NC_025993.2, read as the reverse complement.
GCGAGGTGGAGTTTGGGTTCCAGCGGCCGGAGTTCGGGCGGCAGGCGCTGGTGGGAACCGTCCAGATCTACGACCGTCACGTGTTCCTCTGCTACAAGTCGCCGGACGTCTGGCCGTCGCACGTCGAGGCGGCCGAGTCCGACCGTCTCCCACGCCTCCTCTTCGCCGCCCTCAAGGCCCGGAAGGGAGACATGAAAAAGCGGGTGAGTTCTTTTTCGTTCTCCGTTCTTCTTGAATCACAATCTAGGGTTGTCTTTAGTTTGTTATCTCCAATAGTTTTTGTTAATCTTGCGATTTTTTTAGTTGTTCATCTCGAGTAGATTTCGGTAATTTGGGTGTTTCGGGAGGGGGTTAGGAGGAATTAGGATTTGGGCTTTGGTGATGCTTAGTGGAATTCATCATATTCATGGAGTTTGAGTTTGAGGTTTTTCTTTCTTTCTTCTTCTTTTTTTGTGGTTTTTATTTGGCGTTCTGTATTGGGATTTTATTTTATAAGTGAGTGAAAAAAGAAGTCAGCTATTTCAAAGATGTGATCGTGCCTCTTTTCTGGCAGTTTTGAACGGGCCACCGTTATCAATATCATTGGCTGGCTTATATATAGTTGCTGCTGTTTTGGTTTATGGCTGCGGGTGAGATTGGATGTATATTTTGTTAGAATCGATCCCATTTAAAGAACGATTTTCTTGATGTTCTTTTATCAATTTTGGGAATAAATTCCTTGATCAGTAGTACGTTAAGATGCGATCGTGTGAGGATTAATATGATTATAAAAATATATTTCCTTTTAATAACAGTCTTGGATTCCTCAGATAGCATGCCAGGTCTACAATGATGACCTAATTAATTGCTCACGGTTTTGAAGATTGATCATTCATTTAGATTTGTTTGCACTCTATGCATGATTCTTTAGGTTTTAATCTATCTGTGAGATGCATATTTTCTCTCTGTGATTACTTTGGATATTATTGACGTTTTTATACATGGAGAATCATATGCGTGGAGTCTAACAGAGATCTTTATGGTGCTACTATAATTTCCCTAGTACTAATTGGAGTTATCTTTGGAAAACAAAATTAGTTTTAATGCTACTGGAAAGCCAGGAAATCCGCACTCCTGTTTGCACCCCAAGAAATCAGTGCTAAAACTGTTATTCATATTGTAGTGTATGATTTTTTATATAGAAGTCATCATGATCTCTCCAGAGTCATTAACTTGTCTACCAAACTCTCTTCACAGTGGCATATTTCATGTATGAGTTGTTGACATTTTCCACAGCTATCAGCAACCATAAAGCCTTGCCTTATTTGCATACGTCCCAAATTTCTGAGGGGCATTCGCATTTGCTTAACTACCACCATGTCTCGAACTGCTAACTGCTCATCGTAAATTGTATGACAGCCTAGGCAGAAGCATTTCTCATTTGTGTGTGTGTGTGTGTGTGGCATCTGTAAAAGTTTAAATATCTCCAGTTTTTATCTTTGTTAAGCTATCAACTTTAGACCAGAAATCTTCCTTTGTGATGGATTTGGTTTGGTTACCTTGAAGGTATCAAATGCATCAAAGTATTTTTGAAAAGTAGCCTTCTACTTAGATACAGGCATTTGTTAAAACATGAGATGCTGTTTCTCGTGTCAAGCTTGGTAATATACTCATCTGTGTTGTAGCTATAGTTCTATGCTCAGAGTTAAATTTTAGTGCTTTTAGCTGTTGCATTGGTGCTTCTTATCAAGGATCTTTGCTTTTATGTATTGAATAATGGCAAGCTGAACTAAGCAGGCATATGGTCTTTTAATTTTCCAAATGTGGGAGCTTATTACTGCACCTGTTTCACAAATTTGTGACCACGAGCTATATTTAACATATCCTGCTAGATCTTCTGAACATTTCTAATGCTTGTATCATTAGCTATTGTTACCATGACTTTGTCAAGGTATCTTTTAACTTGAGTTTGGCTATATATAATTAGATTAAGTTTTGCTCTATCTCAATCTATTTCTCTGTATTTTCTTGATATTTAAGATTTTTGGCGTATAGAAATATGTTGCAATCTAGTTATTAGGTATTCTTTTTAGTTTTTTTTTCTTTGTAGAATAGTTACCTTAGTGAAAAGTGTTTGCATTTAATGTGATACTTGTTGGCACTTGTGATGTAATTGGGCTTGAATTGCAGGCCATGGTTTATTAAATGAGACAAGGAAGTTATCTGCATTTGAGAGCTTTCATAAATTTAAGCTTACAAAATCCACTTGTTGTATTAAGTGGCTTATGCAACACAAGTTCTTAGGCCTGTACTGCTGTTGGACGTAGCAGGACCAGGGAAAGTCAAAAAAAAAAAACTAATGCATAGGCTTTTGTAAGAGTGGAGTCAGATATCTCGTACTGCCACTATTTACTTGTTAAGTACACTCCAAAAAAAAAAAAAAAAATAGAGTTAGATCATTTGTGCTGGTTTGTTGCTTTCATTCTGATGATGTGATTGATAAAGCTGTTGAAGTACCTTTCTTGTGATCATTGTACACTAAAACTTTGCTTCCGTTGGAAATCTTTTGCTATCTTGATGCTTCAATTCTCTTTCTCATATATGGGTTCATTATAGGAAATTGTTTGTGCCACCCTCCATGCTTGTTCCTTCCCCTTCTTCAGAAATAATTTATATAGGACTAAGTTGAAACAATCCTATGATCTTAAAGTCTCAGGCCAATTTGGATGCTGTCTTGATTATCTTTGTAATACGTTTTCAACAATCTTATGGGATACTTTTGAGACATTAGTAGTTCTTTATTTGGTCTTTGCTCATGGTATTCCTAGGTTGGCATTGCATTAGGTTCTCTCACTATGATGCTATGAGTGTTCCTATGGACTTCTCGGCAGAATAAGGGCATGAGACAAAAATATTGGACCATTGTATCACGAGTGTCAATTGTCACAATCCCCTTTTTCCTGATAGACCTTGGTGTGTAACCAGCATGGCATGGTGGTATGGTATGAATACTGTCCTATGAGAGTCAGTGACCAGCACAATTATGACAAATGATGCGTAAATCCCTGATCTCTCTCTCTCTCTCTCTCTCTCTCTCTCTCAACACACACTCTCTTTCATTCTACATGTGTGTGTGTTTTTGTGCGCGTGTGCTGGGCTTGTGTGTATTGGAGAGCAGAGGTCATATAGAGGACGAGGACGAATTATTTTTTGTAAAAGTTAACTTCTATGTTACTTAAGAGCCTGCCTTTTAATTGCACTTGCTGAAATATTCCCTGGAGAAGTCTCTCCGCACATTTATTGATATATTATGCCCTTTTCTTTTGCATTAGAGATGGAACAAATAATGTCTTTTTTATGTTGTTAGATACGATCATACGCTATTGGCATGCATAATGTGTTTATGTTGTATGGGTGTGTTCATGCATGTAGCATTGTGTGTCAGATTGCACAGCCTTGCAAAATCAATGATGAACCATCTGAATTGATGGATGAATGTTTGTAAGAAAGATTACAGCATTAAAGATCTGTATAGATTGACAATTCTGTATTTTGGAGGTCTATGACTGAACATTGTCTAGTGAGCAATTTCCTATAGGTTATATAGAGGCTGCCCTACTTAGGACCTAACCACCTTGACATCTCCTATATGCAAATAGGTGGACTGGCAGGTGACTAAGTTGCTTAAGCCAAGCTGGATTAGGTTTGCCTTATATTTTGGGCGGTTGGAGTATCAGGCACTTGTTAGCTTATGAACCCCATCATCTTTTTCATTTGCCTAGACATCTTAATTTCCAAATCGGGCTAGCTTCGATTAACTGTACATATTCCACTTTATATTGGCCATTATTTGGTAAGTTTCTTTATTCATTAACTTGGACCATTAAACATGTTCTTTAGATAGTCAATTTAAACTTTTGTTTATGGAAAATAATTATAATCTTACTAGTTAACATGTCATGCTACACTAAATTGTCTTATAGTAAATGTAGAAGTGGTTGCTTGGTGTTATCTTCTATTTCAGTTGGTTTCTTCTGACCTCTTTCAAATTCTATAATTGTTTTCATATGTTTGTGAATCCTATTTTATTTTTATTATTTTAATATAATCTCTTGTACAAACCACCAAAATGCTTATCTTCTACCTAAGCACTATGCCACCCTCCAGCAACTTATATCCAATAGCTGCCTTTTGAATATTAGTTTAAGATGTTTCGATCATGATCAACGGTGTTGGTAAACTTTGGATTTCCTAAAACACATTCTATACAATAGCACTATGGAAACCATACGTTTTGAGCATACTCATTAATAGTAGGGGTGCAATCAAGTCGAGCGGAGCCGAGTAGCTCGAGCTCAACTCAATCCAAAATACTTGGGCTTGAAACTCAGGAGATTGACTGAGCCTTAATATTCCAAGCTCGAGCTCGGCTCGATGAAAATAAGCAAAACTCGAGATCAACTCAACTCGAATATCAACTGAGCTATACTCGAGTTCGAGCTTGAAATCGAGCCTTAGTCTACTAATAATATATATATATTAATATATATATTATAAATAAAAATAATATTATTAAAAATATAGATAAATTCAAGTAGGCTTGCAAGCTTTTGAGCTGAATATCTGAGTATTCGAGCTCGATTTGAAAAACTATTTGTGCTACGAGAGCTTGAGTAGCTCGCGAGCGGCTTGACTTGTTTGCACTCCTAACTCATTCTATAAAATACCTCAAAAACTTATTCATTTTGTTCCTAGGTTTTGAAATTTTGTAAGTCGTGATGAAAATTTTGGATCTTTAGTTTGGTTGGTCATTATTAATTTCAGGGCCAATCTTACGAAAAAAGTCCTAACTCAGTTCTCTATGCCACCATAATCAACTGCTTTAACTTTGGCTTTGTTATATGGAACTTCTATATGACTAAAACTTAGTATGGTTTAACTAATCATCAACTAGATCACCTTAGATTAACCCATGTTGGCCCTTGGGAGATCACTTATTCTGACTATTAAGCATTTACCCAGACAGCTTAACCTACCTTAGCACCAATGTTGCTGCTGCCCATGACAACATAGATCAAGATGTATGCCATGCACTCTTCCCTGGTGTCATATGTAATTTTGGAAGCACTGTACGCATTAGAAAAACAATATTCATGTTATGTTTCTAGTCATTGATAGGGGAGAGTAGTGCTGTGATAAAGGTGGAAGCCGTGATACTAGAATTCAGAGGAATGTTGCACCAGAAAATTAAATGACTCGAATGGTGAAATTGGAAGACATTGTGCTAATGTCTTAAATTGGAAAACAATATTCATTTTATGTTCCTAGCCATTGATAGGAGAGAATAGTTCTGTGATAAAGGTGGAAGCTGTGATACTAAAATTCACACGAATGTTGTATGCAGAAAACTAAATGTCTTGAATGATGAAATTGGAAGACATTGTGCTGATGTCTTAAATTGGATAGATGTAAGAAATAATCATGGAGGTCATTCTAAGTTTCAGAGTTGCAGCTTCTTACAATTGTATTCATAACAAACAATGTAAGTAACAATGTCAAGCCATTCTTAGGAGCAAGGATTAAGAGTACTTTTTGTCCTTTGGTCCAAGAATTATGTCTTTTCTTAATCAGGCTTTTGGATACCTTATTTATGGGGCCCATCCCTCTTTCCTGACCTTATCTACAAATAAATCCAATTTCCCTCCTCTTACTCTAGCCTTCTTGGATCTTTGAGACTTATGCCAGAATCATCTTAATTGTTTCTCTCACTTTTGGATCTTTGAATGGTGCCTAGGATCTATTGGTTTCAAGAGCATAACTGGTGTGTCTCACAGCTTATTACCTTGTAGCAGATGTCATTCAGCAATTTGTTCTTATTCTTCAATCAACGTTGCTTCTCAGCACTACTCCCTTCCCTGCTTAGCACACCATTCCCTCGTGGCAGTCGGAGATTGGTGTGGTACATGGTGGTTACATGGGTGAAAAGCAGGCCTCAGATGCAAGTCCACCGATCACCATTGCCGGTGCACTGAAAGCGAGTAGTGTGCTGAAGCTTTTTCCTTTCTGAATGATATTTCTCAGAGAGAAGCATACATTGGTGAAATTATTACTGCCAAAGATCTGGCTACCTATTCTTTCTGGACCATTACATTAGATATGCTTCCTCTGATGCAAGTCCAGAGTGACCCTACTGATACTTTGTGAATGATGAATTTAATTTTTTAAGTAGTTTGTTATTTTCAGTCTGATAAATCTCTCTCTCTCTCTCTCTCTCTCTCTCTCTCTCTCTTGCTCTCACACCCAATCTCTCTCTCGCACTGTGCTCTTTTAAGCTTAGGACAATCTGGGCCTTGGAAAATTTTGCTGCTATCCTTGATAAATTAGACAAAAATTCAAGTTGTCTCAGTGCCTTGATAATTTTCTTGCAGACTCGTTTGACCATATGTGAAGGAGAAGATGGTACTGATTCATCAAATGGAGATGTTCTGATCTTTCCGGACATGATTAGATACAGGTTTGATTGCCATTTAGTTTGTTGACCAAATTACTAGTTTCTATCCTGGGCCTCACATTTCAAATTTAATGCCACTGAGTGCTGTTATTGGTGTCAGGAAATTGACACACTTCGATGTTGATACTTTTGTTGAAGAAGTGCTCGTGAAAGACATTGAGTGGCTCCCTGGATTAGCTGAACAACTGGCTGGTTCATATGTTTTTATATGTGCTCACGGAAGCCGAGATCGGAGATGCGGTGTTTGTGGCCCTGTTCTTGTTAAAAAATTTAAAGAGGAGATAGACCTTCGTGGTCTACAGGGACAAGTGTCTGTGAGCCCCTGCTCCCATGTGGGTGGTCATAAGTATGCCGGAAATGTCATTATATTTAGTCCCAATATCAATGGAGAAGTAACTGGTCATTGGTAAGGAGGAAAATGCTGCATTTGAATTACTAGTTTTTATGTTACCATAGGATATTTCATGTTTCCTTTATGACCTCTGGGAAGTTTTCTTTATTGGGAATACATAGTTTTACTGGTTAATTGCACAATTTAATGATTGGTTTTTGTGTTCGTCTTTGTAAGGTATGGATATGTCTCTCCAGATGATGTGCCTACGTTACTTGAACAGCACATTGGGAAAGGAAAGATTGTGGACCATCTGTGGAGGTAGTTCCTTTTCGTTATTTGAGTCTCTCTCCTTATTCTTCTTTAATGAGTTATTGTTAGATTTAGTGTTTGGATACAAAGTAACCATAGGAGAAATATGACATGATATCTTAACGTCTTGTATCCTAATGCATTAAGAACACCAAGACCAATGATTTTTAGGCACTTAACATAATCCAATTCTGGAGAACTATGATTACATATCGTAAACTCTGTTGCCCTTTTTTCTAGGGTAAAAAAAAAACACCCTGCACTTTGTATGAAATGGCAAATACCTCCCTACATGTCTAATTGCTGTAATGTCAAGCCTACATTTTTCAGATTGTTGTAATGTTGCCTACCTTTCTCCCAATTAGGGTCAGGGTTGCTGACGTGAACATAGTTTGTTAAAAGTGTCTGGGTGTAAACTGACATGGAAGTAATTAGGTGATGATTGGATTTGTCATCACCATCATCCTCATGAGCGAAACCCTAGCCAATCTCTAACCCTAATCCCATCTCCATCCCCTCTTCCAACCCTCCTCCCTAAGATGGCCACACAACTCCCACCAAAGACCTCCTGGCCACTGCCACTGCTGCCCCTGTCCTCCTCTCCTCCTCCCTCTTCCTCTCTTCTCCTCCTTGTCTTCTCCCGCTCCTCTTCCTCCCTCTTCTCCTCCTCTCCTTCCTTCCTCCTCCTTTGGTTGTCAAAGCACTAATAGTTACAAGATGTAGCAATTCTTCCATGCCCGGTCAAAAAAAATCTGGTAGCAATTAGAAACTAAAAATTTCTCTGTGTGGTTGATAATGACCTGTGTGCACTGCATGATGTTTTACAGAATTTGTAGGTCTCAAAGTTTAAGAAGTCCTCTTGATGATTCAAAAGATAGTTTATAAAATTTTAAACATGAGCAGTGTGGTGTTTAAACTGACAGAGATTATTATCTTGTTTGAAATAAGAGTTGATTAAGAGAACTCTTTAAGAGAAAATTATGATGTCAGTTGCATTAGAAGTGGGCTAAAATTATGAACCAGAAGGGACTGAGTCTAATTGTCAACACTTAATCTAAGAAGGGCTGAAGCTCGTAAACAATAGGAATTGAATAATAATCAAGAAAAGTCTTTAAATGCTGAAACTCTAGCTTTTTTAACTAAGGCCACTGTGCTGCCGAAGTCTTTGACAGTGAAAGTCGTAAAAGGAAAAAAGAAAATTCAAATTTTTTAATGCAAATAATGAAATAGAGGTCGCCTCTGAATCTATGGATTTCTGGAGTTGCAAACAGCAAGCGTTCATCTCCTATATCAGGTTTTTGGACAGCCGATTTTCTGATTTCTAAACCCCAAAAAATAGGTTTGGACCTTGAGTTACATGACAGGACACCAAAATATGATTTTTGTCATGTATTTTAGAATCCCACAATCATATTATACATCCCAGGACAATCTAATTCAGATTTTAGAGGACAAGGATATAGGATTCAGATCTCAGGCACCAAGCACCTTGGTTTGAGGTTTAGGCTTTAAACCTAAAACAAAAATGTTGAGAATTTTTTGTCAAAAACTCTAGTAGCAAGCCCCATTCAAATTTCATAAAGTAAAAAATCAGGCTTCAGATTTAAAAGCGTTCAGGTTCTAAGTCTCAAGTCAAAATTTCCTTTTCAGAGAAACAGAGGAAAGAGGGGGAGCTGTGGTGGGAGAAGCCCATGTTCCTCTATGCCTTCGTGTGGGTTGCTAGTTACATCATCTTTGGGTGCAAAAGATCTAACCATCCAGTGAGGTAGCAAAGGAGGTAGGAGAGGAGGGAGAGGGAGAAGAGGAGGAAAGAGAGCAAGAGAGAGAAGAAGATGAAGAGGGTGGAGGGGGTGGCTATAGTGGCTGAGAGGTTGCCTACGGGAGCTATGTGGCCGCCCTAGGGAGGATGGTTTGGGAAGGGGTTGGGGTTAGGGCTTAGAGATGGTTTTTATTCATGAGGGTGATGGTGATGACAAATCCAATCATCATCTAATTACCACCACGTCAATTGACAAGTGCCAGGGAGAAGAGGAGGAAAGAGAGCAGGAGGGAAAAGAAGATGAAGAGGGTGGAGGGGGTGGCTACAGTGGCTGAGAGGTTGCCAATGGGAGCTATGCGGCTGCCTTAGGGAGGATGGTTCGGGAAGGGGATGGGGTTAGGGCTTAGAGATGGTTTTTATTCATTGGGTTGATGGTGATGACAAATCCAATCATCATCTAATTACGTCCATCTCAATTGACAAGTTGGCACTTCAGCTAACTATGCCTACGTTAGTGGACAAATAAGCACGGCTAGCAAGCTCTGATCCTAATTAGGAGAAAGATAGGCAACATTGCAACAATCCAAAAAATACAAGATTGACATTACAGCAATTGGATGTGTAAGGGGCTATATGCAAATTCATGCAAAATGTAGGGGGTTATTTTTTTTATCCTTTTTTTATTAGAAAATGTGGGGGATTGTTGAGAGGTTTGGGGGGAGCATCATGCATCTAATCCAGATGAAATTATCATTTGAATCAGGGGGCAGATGGGATTATCTGAGGAGGACCAGAAAAATGCTCACAACCTTAGACTCCAGTTGAACGGTGGAATGGAGCAAAATACTGCAAAGGAATTTGTTGAAACTACTGGAATTGATGGCGCTGTGAATGGCTCTGTGGTTGGAGGTGGTGGATGCTGTCAGGGCACTAGCAACATCAATTGTTGCCAGAACATGCCACCAAAAGAAAAACCAGAAAATGATCAAATTGGCGAACAGAGGACTCAGGACATCGGGCAGAAGAAGAGCAACGAGGAACCCAAGGCCAGCAGCAGCAAAGCAGCCTCCCGCACTCGTAAAACCTGTCCGATGCCCACCTGGTTTGAGAGCTGGGAACGGGAGGACACCTATGCAGCTCTTGCGGTGGTTGCAGCCATTGCCTCTGTTGCTGTTGCCTACAGCTGCTATAGGCAGCTGAGATGAAATTCAACACTTCTAAGTAAAACTTTTGCTGGCTTAGGTATCCATAGTCCTCATGATACTGAGGTACCACGTAATGTATTAACAATTTACATTAGCAGTTATAGTTCCATGGCAAAGCAAAAAATCCGCACACAGTGGTGGGACAAGAAGATGCATGATGCTTAAGACCTAGTTTTGACATGTTATAGGTTTGAATGATAATCATATTACTCTGCCTATGTACATCATTGCAAGGTACAAACAGTATAATCTGATAAAAATGCCTGGACATGAATGTTAGTGTTTTTGAATTGAGACAAACAGATTGGCTTCTCTCTCTCTCTCTTGTTGCACATTATAAGTATTTTTCAGGCACAACTTTTTTTAGCCCATAAGTTGGTAGTTCTTTTCTGACAAAAGCAGTGCACCGATAATTCAATCTACGATTGCTGGCTGTGATATCGTGCGCTGCCGGTTATCGGCTGGACTAATCACGGTTAATGGTAATTAAATATCTATAAGGAAGAATCATCTTCCTTCATTGACGCTTGCAGAAATTATGCCTGCAGTTACTCAAAAAGCAAAAAAAGAAATTATGCCGGCAGGGCCGCTTCCACCGTCGTCGTGAATTGGGGATATGCGGATTAGGTGGGTTTAGTCTGTTGGCACACTGGGGTGGCATGTGGGCGGGTTCAACCATTGGGTTTCCACAGCCTCCACAAACCAGAATTGAGCGAATGAAGTGCGGTAACGATCAAGATCAATGTTATGTGAAGCTTAAAAGTTCATAAATACAATCTTTGCTATTCATGCACACCTGCTAAGAAAGTGAGAGAGAGAACAAGACCTGCCAAGAAACTGGGTTTGCGTCGTCCTCAACTTGACGAATTTGGGTTAATCTGAAGCTAACTCGGCCAACATATGGGTCGGTTCAGGTAGGACACCCAAGGACCTCATGGTTGGGACACACCCAAGACCCAAACAGTTGAAACGAGATAAAAAAAAAAAAAAAAAAACTTAATACCCCCCTTTTTTTATATATACCAGCCTTTAACACACGAAATATCTTAATCATTAGTATTTAATTTTAGTGCTATATATATTTATACAAAATTTTTACATATTTAAAATATTTCTTTTATACAGTTATGTCACCTCTCTATACAATTATATCATTCCTACAAATGCTTATATGTGTGTGTAGATAGTTATTTACAACCATGTACATATTAAAATACAACTGTGAAAAGCCGTTGTGATCAGAGGCTAAAGAAATTTTAAAACTAGAAATAGTTGTTAAAGTTCCGGTCAACAGGGATTAAAAGTTGTAGTCCTTCGAACAGGGATCAGCTTATATATATATATATATATATATATATATATATATATATATATATATATATATATATATATATATATATATATATATATATTAAAAAAAATAAAATAAAGTAGGGAATATATATATATATGGGATAGATCATTCAAACCCTTCTAATATAATATATTTAAAATAATCAAAAAAATAAAATATTTTTAAGCGGATTACAGACATCTCGAATATCAGTCCAAAGATGTGACTCCAAGTACTACACAACAAAAGCAGCTACTCAGTCAGCTATCATATTTACTTCTCGAAAAGTATGTCTTATGATGAGATTAGCACAACTAGATAGTAGAGCTGCAATATCTCACAAAAGAGGATGGTTGGCGTCCCCTTGTATGTACCTCTGGTGTCAGGTCACAATCGTGGCTAAGTCATCTTCGATGAATAGATACTTAGCGTAAAGGGATCGATGAGCATAGGTGATCCCAATCCAAGTAGCTCGAAGCTCCGTAGCAGAAACAGATGGATCCCAAAGCTAGCTGCCCCCGGCCTCCACAAGTCTGGAGGCGGAGTCGTAGATTACAAAGTCAGCTCCACTCCTCCCCCTAACACTGTCATCGAAGTTGATCTTAAAAACCCTCAAAAGAGGGGGCTTCCACATAATAAACATCCGATAAGCCACTGCAAGAGCGAGATGGGAGTCCTAGATCTCCAAAAATCTTATGTCCCCATCAATCACCTCAACAGCTGAAGCCAGGGCTCTCTCCAGGATAAATCTCATCGGACACCTCATTGTCTCAAACACTAGGCTATTCCTAGAAAGCCAAATCTGCTATGCAATATAGGTTATCCGAATGCTAACCGACCTCAGCACTCTCCTATCGAGGCTCCACCTCAGTAGGTCCAGGAATTCCTAGATAGGGGATTTTGACTGGAAGGAAAAACTATACTCACTCGTCAGATGCCACACTTATGCCGCTCTCGAGCATAGAAATAGCACATGCTCAATCATCTCCTCTCTGTGGCAAACTGAGTAGACGGACTGGATATCCATACCTCTCCCCCATGGATAGATCTGATCAGAAACCGCCCCTAAGCAACTTACCAAAAAAAGAGACTCATCCACATGTGCACTCTGATCTTCCAGATCTATCCAATATCTAAATTCTTGGATTGCTTCCTCCAAAACTAACAATAGAGGTCAGCCGTCATAGCCCTCGACGAGCAAGATGATCTCCAGACCTTGACATCTTGAGCGCTGTAGGTTGGGATAGCTAAAGACTGCATGCACTCTGCCAAGCTCTCCTTGAAGAACTGGATCAAGGCTCTTGAGTCCCTGTTTCGATTGTCCTGGGCAAGCAGGTCACATACCCTCAGAGAATCTCCAACCTATATGCTGATGAAGCTCGGCCAATGACTCAGTGACACACTGCAACCCATAAATACAATAAAATATTCACCGACTGACGACTCCTACAATCCATCTAGTCTAGGGGATGACCTCGGGGGCCTGTGTATAGATCTCCTTCCAAAGAAAGACGTACCTCTGAGTCACATAAATCTCCGTACCAATAATCCACAAGCCATATCTGGCCCTCATCATCGAGCTCCACCAACTATCAGGGTTAAGCAAAAAGCAAGTGGCATGTCGGGCAATAAGAACCTCCTGTCTAATAATTAAAGATTGGATCTCTAATCCGTCATCCACTAGTTGCTGGCACAAAACATCCCAAGCTAGTAAGTGAATACCACCACCTCCCGACCTCAAGTCCCACAGAAATCTCCGAAGATGTTGTTCGATCTTCACCGCGTAGGTTTTGAAAATGATAATGTTGGAAAGAATGTAGACATGTATAGCGTCAAAAACTAACCTCATCAGGTAAATCTGTCCATCATGGGCAGCGCTCAAGCTTGGCACCGACTGCTATTCAATACACTAATGCTACAGGCGCTCGTACTATGCAGCAATTTAACGTTTAATAAAAGGGAAAGGATCACATTCCTTTCATTGATTGTATCACAGATCATGCCAGTAGCTGATGGTGCCTCTTCCATTCAGATGGGACATGTCTGTTTAGACTAGCTTTTTGGTCTTGCTATGTTACCTCGCAAAAAAAAAAAAAGGAAAGAAAAGAAATATATATATATATATATATAGTTTGCCGAATTTTCTGGTAAGTTGTGGTGGAAGGACCTTCAGGAGATTCAAACACGTCTGCAACCGAGCTCTTCTGCAGCCTCGACAATTGAGTCGGCGATGATTGCCCTCGGTGGAGGCCAAAGGTCTTGAAGACAGTCAACTAGTCGGCCAACAAAAGAAAATACAGGCCGGAAGCAAATGGTGATGGGATTTAAAAAAAATATATATTATTTTTTAATATTTATTTTCATATTTATTTTGTTTTCAATCTTATTTCTTAAAATACGGTAGAAATGCTAAGTCAGCTGCTACACCACGAAATCATATTTTTAATTTATGATTTGAAAATGATGTGACATGTCAATTAGAAATTACATATTTAAGACGTAATTTTTTGAAATCATGAGTTGAACATGCGATTTCAGTTTTGAATTCAAATTTATACTGAAATCATATCTTGAACATACAATCTCATTGTCTTTTTTTTCTCTCCTTTGTACCGAAGGGCGAGGGCAGAGGACTTGCTAGGAGCGTGGGCGGAGGACACGCAGGCACGGGGTGGGGGTCGGAAGGGACCAAAGGGGGCGTAGGGTGCGAGCATCGGGGTTGGGAGGATTGGTATGGTCATGCAGAGGTGCGGGGTGCAGGCTTCGCCGGAGCCCCGACACGGGGGAGCCATAAGGGGACGTGGGGGGTCTGGAGGAGCCGTGGAGGAGCGACAGGTAGGGGGCATGGGGGGCCGCTAAGGAGCGACGGGCGGGGAAGGCGTGAGGGGCCATGGGGTGCAAGCGGGGGGCGTGGGGGGCCGCAGAGGAGCGACGGGCAGGGAAGCCGGAGGGGGTGCGGGGGGCCACGGAGGAGCGATGGGCGGTGCAAAAAATGTGGCGGTGAATTTTGTCTGTGTTAAAAATGGAGATTTTTTTTTTCAGCTTCATGTCTTATTTAACGAACTGGACACATGACTTAGGGCCACGAAGCCACCGTCAGTGCCGCCGCCATGGACCTCCACTCCTCGCCGCCTCCTTCTCCCCTCATGACGTCTAGGCCACCGCCGTCCGCATCGCACAAACGTCCAAGCCGCAGCCATTTGCGCCACACGCCCCCTGCCGTCACTCCTCCACGGACCCCCAACCCCTCCCTGCGGCTCTCCTACGCCGCAGCCCACACCCGCCACGGCTCCACACAATAACCCCATCTGGCGCCCCCTCCCCCATGCCCCTCCCCCCCTCCGATGAAGCCCGCGCCGAGTGGCTCTGTGCAACACACACACCCACACCCTCCTCCGGCCTGGTGCTCACACCCCACGCCCTCCTCCTCGGTGTAAGAGGAGAGAAGAAAAATGAACTCGCCAACAACTTCACCGCAAGTGGACTCCGCCCGGACTCCTATGGGAGCCGGGCTCCGTCCTCAACGTCAGCTGCCGGTAAGCCTTGTCCGGACTCCTACGGGAGCCGGACTTTGCATCTGATTTCGATTGCAGGGGATTCCACCCGGACTCCCACGGGAGCCGGACTCCACCCACTACCCCAACCACAAGGAGGACTCCGTCCGGACCCCTACGTGGGGTCAGACTCCGACCACAGCCGAACTTCAGCCGACAGATCTGCACTCCCAGGTCACAATCACGGTCACGATTCTGCTACACTTCCTGCGGCGTATTCCGCGCAGCTCCACCACTCCCTGACAGGCCGCAGTAACGATCGCAGCACTGCTCCACTCCCTACGACGGATTCCACGCGACTCCATTACTACCTGACAGGCCACGATAAACGGCCGCGATCCCGCTCCACCTCCTGCAACGATTACCGCGCGATTCTCCCATCCGCTGGCAAGTCACGACAACAAACGCCGCCCCACTTCACGCGGCAGACTCCACGTGGCACGCCCCAGTGATAGCCACGGGTCCATTCCACTACTCTTCGCAGCAAACTCCGCCTGATCCTGGGCAGCCCACTGCCAGACGGTTACAGATACCGCCATCAATCCGTTATCTCCCCTGCCTATAAAAAGAGGGACCCAGATACGTTATTCTATAAGCTCATTTCTTATCTCAAAACTCTGCAAAATTCTCCGTTCGAGCGCTCCATTCTTATTGAGGCAGAGAACTGACTTGAGCGTCGAAGGATCTTGCCGGAGCAACCCCACCTTCGATTTAGACTTTCCTTGCAGGTCCCGACGGCGACCGCGACTTTCCTGAATCCAACTTCTCCAGCGCAAGCGAATTTTTGCACCAACAAATATTATGGCTTTCATATTTGGCTGGCAAAGTCGGCAATAATCTTAAAGAAGTTTCCCTCTAATATACATGTAGAGAGCTGTACGGTGCTGGATGGTCGCCGCATCATCCATAATGGAGAATAGACATTGCCAAAAGATATGGAACAGAGATATTACAAGAGATCGTAACCCTTTCTTACAATGCAATTATAACCATTAAATAAATAAAAGAAAGTCTCTCATGTGTTATCAGAAAAATTCATTTTATTATGCCCTGAAAATTAGAGCAGGTCATACAACATACAATATATACTTCAACATGCAACATACTACATGCTTCTGGTAATATTTAACTTGTTGAAATAAGTATTCAGCCTACGGAACAATTGCGATACATTTTCAGATAAGTTACACCATGACTTCCAATTCTCTCCTCCTACCTGGCTTAATATTAGAGGCCTTGCTGTCTCCACCCTCCTCTGGAGCCTGCACTGAGAGAGCGCACCCACTGGTACATCAACTGCGCCTGGAGCGAAGAACAACAGAGCACAAACTGATTTGCTGCATGATCCAATGCGAACTCGTTAGGGCATTAGCAAGGGCAAACTGCAGTCTCAAATATTATCCCTAGCTAATGCATTTTCATGCACTGTCAATTTTAAGGTCGTTCATCGAGTGGGAAAGCCCGTTTCGGTCATCAATCTTATGGAGCTCAGACTCTATAGTATTAACAATCTTTGTTCCCTCGAGCTCTGGTTCAGGCACATCTACATGGAAGGACCCTTGTTTGATGGGAGCAACGAATTCCTGTTGTAAGGCTTGCTGCTTGATGTAGCTGTAGAGCTGTTGGTGAAAAGGATGATCTAAGGAGAAGCAGTCATCAGCTCCAGGGGAATAACGAGATGATCCAGAACCTTCTCTTCTACAGAAATGTGGAAGGGACGCATAGTCCATTACCTACAGCGTACCAAGAACGTTTTGAGTACTTGCGATGTAATGAATACCACATAATGATACGGTAAAATGAGCACAAATATGAGACACATGCAAAAGGTTGTCAATCAGATACTCAGGAAGTCGATGAGTAGACAAGTTTAGTAAACTTGACCCAAATATAAGATCAGCTTGAACCTACCTGTTTGGATTCTCACCATGAAACAGAAAGTATGATTCAAGATAAACCCTTGTTCATTACACAGCATAAAAGTACAGCTCAACATAAACCCTTGTTCCTTGCACAGCATAATATGGTCAAGAAGCAAGTACAAGATCCACAAGGTTTGTCCCTTTAGAACCTCCAAAAGACGGCTTACCATTGAGTTCAAAGAGAGTGAGTTTTTTGTCTGCGGCTGCCATAGCATAAAGTTTGCAGGACAGCTAACACAAATACACCATGAGTACTGGAATGCCATTGTCATCTAGTGATTAGTCGTCAAGATCCTTGACACATGCTAGGATGTTATTGTTGTCGACTGCTACTACAAATTGCCAATAATGTAAACAAATTTTTTTCTTTTTTTTAGTTTACTGGTCGACAATCAAATATAACAAGATCGCAATCAGAAAATTTTATGTTGGGAAAGCTGCAGTTAAACAGGGTTTAGTTTTCAAACAATCATGTGCTGGATTCCAGCAGATCAATATTTTGCTTGCCATATATTCTGTTTATTGCATAGTTTCAAAAACTCTAAAAAGTATTACAATCGTTAATATCAGATAATTTAAAATTCATACCTTCAATAACTCATCTCTGCCACAACCTTGCAGTACTCGCACTTTCCTTCTTGTCCTTTCTTGCAAAAGAGGCTTCACAACCTGGCCGATGAGCAAAAAGAGAAACATAAGTTGGAATAGAAATCAGACAAGATCTATTGCTTAAGATAGCAATTGAATATACTAATGATCCGTAGAAAAATAAAAGCATCAACATTAGCATAATTAGAGAAGCATGAAGACTTCATGTGGAAATTCCAATTGAAAAGGCATGGAAAGTTACCTTCCAACATGCCGAAAATATATATGGAGCATTGACTATATAGTAAGTTCCTGTCTTCTCTGGATAGTTTAGGTCGTCAACAGTAGATATGATGGTTAATAGCTGCAATACATTACCAAAATAAGAAAGGACCTTTCAGCATAACTTTTGGCGGTATAAGCAGGAACAATACGATTTACAAAGGATTATTAACTGGAAAGCAACTTGGTGGCTACGAACTAAATAAAAAAAAATTAGGATAGAATGCAGCATGTAAATCCACCAACGGTAATGAAACATAAATGATAAGAAAAACTACAAAGAAAACTTTCTCAGCAACAAATCTAGGAACAATTTTCATGAAATGCTGAGAAAATGTTAGATAAGAAATTGATTATGTGCTGGGGTCTCGACAGAGTAGAATAAAGAAGGTTTGCTATTCAACAAAATTCTGCAAAATAATCTGAATTTCAAATCTTTACTAGTTAACATTTCCTTCCAAATGAAAGTACCAATAATAAATGTATAATCCAACATCACATGAAATCAACAACTGTTCATCTTCCTAAGTAAAGGATAATACTTTCACTAGCATCTAAAACTTGAAACCCTCGTAACAGATATGAAAGGAAATTTACTATTAGCACAAATCAAACATTATTTTGGAGAATACATTCATACATAAAACTTTTAAAAATGCAAAAGACATACCTTTATGTAACTTAATGCAGAAAGCTTTAGCCCAGTCATATCCAAGACTTTCAGGCATGTGCCTATATGCCGCCCATACTTCTTTGTTGCAGCAGGCTAAAAGAGGAACAAGTAAATTAGAAAAAGAAGCTGCAAGCCCTTAAACTATGGAAGAGATGTAAATGTCTGCTTACCAGAACCACACGATCCCGGTACTCGTTAATTTGAATGTGTGACTGCACATAGTAGTGGACCTAAATGATGCAAAATAGAGTAACAAAAAATTGGACAAAAGGAACATGATAAGATAAAGGTTTGTCAAAAATGCTGTGCATATTTCAAAAGAATGCAGTTATTTGGTTTTGGTTTCAACCAAGCTTAAAAACTTTCAATTTTGGCAGTTTCGAGGCTTCAGTTTCACAATTTCAGCCAAAATATAGAAAACAAAGATATAAGATAAAAATAGAACAAGCCTCAGAATTATATATCACAAAAATGAGCAAATTGTCTAACGTAATCTGTGGATTCATGATTTCTTCAAGTCTGGAAATATGAAAAATCACACATTTCCATTAGAAAAGTATGAGGCCTACACATATATGCAGGCCACAATGGTCTACTCACACTGTAGGCCTGCCACCAGTTGTGGAAACCAGTTTCACCAGTTAGGGGAGGTTTCTAACTAATTGGGAAGTTGGGAAGGGTTGAATATAAGCCTCTTTCACTTCTTTATCTTTTCTGTCTTCCATGTTCGATAACCTTGGCCTTCTTGTGTGCTCATCCTGTTGATACTTGACCTGCAAAGGCCAATTTGTAGCTGTATGCACAGAAGCCATCGGGGTGCTGCTCCAGCACAATGCCTCTGCTGACCAAAAAGTGAAAATGTGACAGTTGAAATATGACATGGACTTGCAGCATGCTTAAGGAGATGGTTGCAGGTCCAACTTTGTGTTTTCTTTGGGTTTCTAATACAAAATTCCAAGAGGCAAAGATAGTAGCAGCAGCAAATTTTAACAAATTACAGTCTGGTGTCTTCAAATTGAATGTCTGTTAAATGGTAACTAATAAATTCCTTGTATGCTCATGCATTTCTGTGAAATGGACCCAATCCAGTTAAGTTAATTGGTTTTGATAATTTAGTTTGTCCATAGAATTCTAACTCTTCAATCAGTAAATCTGTGATCTCATCAAACTTTTATTTGTTGGATCATTTAAGAGAATGACTTGTTTTAATCACAAATATTGCAGTGAATTTAAGGTTCTCCAACTTCTTTTGCATCATGGGAACATGATGATAAATAGGACCTTGCTTTAGCAGATACATTTTCACACTTGCTTTTGCTTCGTTTTCACTACACATCCAAACCTACAGTACCTGAATAGAATCATGACTGTTTTAGTGGATACACTTCCAGATGCCTTCATCTCGAGCCAATTCTTACACCTAACTTGCTTATGAAAAATAGCAATAAAACAGTTATGATACAATAAATTTAGCATCTTTAATTTTTCAATCGAAGTTATGATACTCATTTCATTGATTAACTTCCCTGATCTTCATACTCAAGACCAGAGCAAGAAATCTTTAATTTTTTGCCAATCAAAGTTATGATACTCATTTCATTGATTAACTTCTCTGATCTTCATACTCAAGACAAGAGCAAGACATCTTTAATTTTACCAATCAAAGTAATGATACTCATTTCATTGATTAACTTCTCTGATCTTCATACTCAAGATAAG
Source organism: Elaeis guineensis (assembly GCF_000442705.2). Lineage (NCBI taxonomy): Eukaryota > Viridiplantae > Streptophyta > Magnoliopsida > Arecales > Arecaceae > Elaeis > Elaeis guineensis. Next base: position 165,343,684 of record NC_025993.2, on the reverse strand, counting down.
AGCAAGACTGCCCATCAGAAGGTTGGTGCTGATGGCAGTGAAAGAGTAGCTGGTGCCAGCCATCCACCAGAAAAAAAAAGGCGCTGGATCAACAAGGAAAACCATCAGAACTCCTCTCCTTGCCTTTTGCATAAAACATCTAATGTGATCCCTTTCTAAACAAAGAAACTTCTTTCAACCAGGGGAAGTTACCATGACAGATGGCAGGCCTACAGCATGAGTAGTCTTATCATTCATCTTTCCTTTTTAACCCAATGAAAATGTGCAAAACACTATATTACATTTTATTGTTCAATAACATAAGTCGTGTAAATATAGAACTGCTGTGAAGTTGATATAACAATGATCATTATATCAAGTACCTAGTACCAACATAACTCATAATTAGCAAAGTATATAAAGACTACAACCAGATATATCTTATCTAAATTCCAAATAACAATTATGCAAAAAACTAGCAAACCTGAGATTAAATGGTGCTATACACTATCCGGTGGGCTCATTCTATACAATAGGCCTCTTTTCTCCTCTTTACCCTGAAATAATCTCTCAAAGACCCACAAAAAGCCTTTTATACCTTTTGAAAAAAACAATGTTTTTCTGGACTTTCCAACCAAACTCCCAAATTCTCAAAATTTTCTTCAAAGTTTCCAAAATCTATGTATAATGCTAATGATGAAGTTAAATTTATCATCCGTGACTATGCAAACCCTCTTGCAATTGACTGGTCGAAAGGAACTGTTCATAGCAATTGCATGGAAACATCATAGGTTCATCATGCTTAAATGCATCCACTAAGGTCTAGATGGTTTTATGACTTGATAAGTAAATATTTCCCTATACAGCATGATTCTTTAAAGGGGAAAAAAATACGTTAGTTTTGGGTGTAATTAGCTATAGAGGTTCTTGTGGAAATTATGATATCGCACTCAACAGTTATATGCAATTCGTGAGCCATCTGACACCTAAATTAATTTGGCTATTGAAATGATTGAAAGGACACACATATTAGTGCACATACCATACCCAGAAATAGACTTTGATGAGTTGCCAAATATTACATATTGTAGTGGGTAACCTGCCCCTCCTAATCAGTGTCTAGCACAAAACCCATAATAGCACCAAGCAACATGTTTTAAGACAATCATGTCTATATAATCAAATCCTTTGTTGACAAATAATAAAACAAATTATGAAGGAAGTTTTTGTTTATGGTGAAACTCCAAGACAATCATGTCTATATAATCAAATCCTTTGTTGACAAATAATAAAACAAATTATGAAGGAAGTTTTTGTTTATGGTGAAACTCCTTTACACTGCCATGTAGGAGCATATATAAGAGGTTTAAAGAATGGAGATCAGAATGTTACAATCAACATAGGAATGTGTGCCATAAATCTAAATTTCTTATTGGCATATTTATCTTCAATATCTAAAACATGACATTTTCTTTCGTATTTTCACCTACTTATGCTACTGATTTTCTGCTCCATCATATTGACTTATTTCTGAGATTAGAATATATAATTATATATAATGCTAAATAGGCAACGTTTCATGCATAAAACCCTTTTTCTACGGTTGTTGTTTCCATCTTTTCGTTAACAACAGGCGAACAAATCTCCAAAGGATAACAAAATGACAAAGTATAGCACAAGAACCAAACAGAAACAACTCATATAAGCATTGGATATGGAAACTAGCAAGGGTATTCACTGTGATGAGTAACATTATGAAGTACATGAGAGGCAAATATTATGGCCTCAGTTATGTCAAAAGTCTTGATGATGTGATCAGTTAGGTATGGCAAACGAAATGATACCAGCAACAATATGAGGTGCCACAGAAAAATACAGCTCAAGATAAATAAACCTGAAAATCCTACCTGCCCATCATTTTACATAAATACACAATAAGCAATACATTCCCGCCAATTTTACTGGACATGGCAATGGTATATAGCAACCATGTTGGTACCTATGCATGATGTGTCAATGAAAACAACAACGCAAGGACAAGGACAAAACTACAACACATTAAAGACAGTATTCTTGAGATATCACTGTCATCACTGCAGTTCTCTTAGTATTACATAGTCATCAGGAAACTAGCGATCAACAGAACCAAAAATAATATAATGCTTACAGATGCTTTATCAAAGGTGCTGAGTCCAACACCAATTGCAAACACTGGAAGCCCCTGTCAAAAAATAAGCACAATGATAAAAAGTTTTCAAGGATCTTTTATTATAACTATATTTTACTTTTCTAATTCTATGATATTTCTTTATAGATATGATACCAGCAGAATAGGCATTAGCAGCTAGTTTAGCCAACATATCTAATTATTTTTTGTCATCTACTTATAGGAAAAATGACCAATTTCAATTTGGCATGAATATTTTTTATAAACAAGATTGTAAGCAGGAAAGATGAAGCATAAAAACATAATTTATAAAGAACCCAGTTTCCAAAATAGTTTTGAATGGTGACGATAAACTAGTTCCAGATTAAAAATACCTGAAAATATCAATCCCGCACAATTAGTTTAGTCCATAATTTACACCTTCTGAAGCTATGTATAGCAACTAATGGATGTCAAAGACCAAAGCCTCATAACTGTCCCAGTTGACCAGTCTATATGTAGCATGGCATGTGCCACCTTGTTTAATCCAAAAGGATATAACACAATCTAATGCAGGAGCACTAAAATCCAGAAGTTCAAGCTTTTCTATTTTATTCGGTTTAGACATTGTTTAGGTCTGATTTATGTATATTATCTCTATAATTGATGTGTTTTAGATAGGAAAGTATGTAGGAATTATTATTCAGGCCTTAGCATGAACCGTATGCAGTACACCAATGATGATCTTTTAGGAATTGTAATGGGAGTCAAATAGGTGGGAAGTTAATTGGATTTTAGAGGGATTTCTTTCTGTAATTTATAAGTCCTGGCTGACAGACTATGAGATCAGTTGAGATTATAAAAGGTCCAAAAAAGAGTCAACAAAAAGAGCATTGTAGACAGAGTTGCTTATGAATGAATTGAAAAACTTCTTTGGAGTCTGGTTCGGCTACCTTTCTCACACCTTTCCTTTCTATATCTTCTCTCTCCTTCTATTACTTTTATCCCTCCATTAAATCTGCACTTCGCCTTTGTTTACCTTATTCTAGTCACAATTTACTGATGATACTATTTAATTGGTCATCAGATTTGAGTCAGTAAATTTTATCTCTGCTTGATCTCCCGGGTTTAAATATATCAATCTTTTCCTCCTAAATTCCACTACAAATTTCGCTAAAATTTCGCTATTATGATAAAAATAGTTTCTTACGTTCTGTTTATTTCTATAATCATTATTGCTGAAATCTGATTGTAACTCTACAACTGAGTTTTCAGTCAAGCCTTAAATATCTTAGAGACCTCTATCAACCATCTTCTCTCACTTCAAAATCCTAAGTAATAACTTCATGTTTAATCTACTGTTGCCTAAATTCAATTTTATTACTTGCTATCCTGTTCTCAGGACTAGAACTGCAAGTGATAAAGCTGATTTTAAACCCCAAGCTCTCTATACCCTAGGGTCCTCTCATGCAATGCAGGCCATCCCAATTTGGTCCAGTAATTTGCTATCAGAGCTAAAGAGTCCTGCTTTATTCTTCCATTCTTTTCTGAATCTCTTTCAGTTCTTATTATTTCTTTCCCTTTAATCATGTGATCATATGGGGATCTGAGTTTCAGACTTGATGATCTCCATGAGAATGTCAACATGAGAAGTTCATTTGCCAGATGGACAACAAATTGGCATTTGTCAACAATGATATGATGTCTATGCAGGAAATATTGCAAGCAACTAAAGCAGCTAAAAGCTCCCTGAGGTTGAACTACAGATCAAAGATCTTAAAGGTGCAGAAACCAAAGAACTGATGCTTGAAGAGCCTGCAACTGAAGATTTATCATGTGAAGAGCCAATGGTCAAGGATCTGTCATGCAACAAGGCCATCATCAAAGATAATGTTAACTGAGAATCCATTAGTTGATGATCTATTAGACTTCTCAAGGGCCAAAGATCAAAATAATGAAGATGCAAGTGAAGAGCATATACAGCAAGATCAAGTTACTAATCTAAGTCAGCAATCAACATCAAGCCATATGAAGATCCATTCCCTATTGATTTGTTGGATTCCTCGAAGATCGCCATCAAACGGATGATCCACATCTTGTTGCCTATAAAACAACATCAAAACAACTAACAAACAATCTGATTGCATGAGAACTTTATGTGGGCCTCCATCATTGAAGACTCAATGGAGGATCAAGCTTCTGGAAAAGTTATGGGGAGGTGAGATCCACACAGTGAAAGCAAATGATACAGGAGCATTAAAAAAAAATCCAACATTCCAAACTTTTCTATTTTATTTGGTTAAGAAATTGTTTAGGTCTAATTTATGTATTTTATTCCAATAATTGATGTGTTTTAGATTGGAAAGTACCTAGGAGTTACAATTTGCGCTACTGCAGTGTGAACAGTTTGCGCTCCAGCAATCATGATCTTTTATGAATCCTACCAAGAGACAAATGGGTGGCAGTTAATTGGATTTTAAGGGGATTTCTTTCTATAATTTGTATGAGTGCAAGACAATGCAAATGGTTGAGATTATAAAGGGTCCACAGAGTCATCCAAAAAAGCATTATATGCAGAACTTTTTTATGAATGAAAAAAAACAAGTTGCTTTGGAACCTCGTTCACATACCCTTCTTTCCCCTTTCTTTTCTATATTATTTCTTTCTCTCTGTTACTTCTATTCCCTCCATTAATTCTGTTCTTATCTCTATTCATCTTATTCTATTTACAAACTAATGCTTATGCTACTTAATTGGTCATCAGATTTGAGTCAGTAAACTTTGTCTTTGCTTTATAATCTTCTAGGTTGAAATATATCAATCTTTTCCCACAAAATTCTATAATGGATTTCTGTATTACTGATTGGTAAATTCAGTTTGTTATGTTCTGTTTATCCCTGCAATTATTATTTGCTGAAACCTGATTGTAGCACTACAACCGAGTTTTCAATCAAGGCTTAAATATGTTAGGAACCTCTTTCTACCATCTTCCCTCGCTTCAAAGCCCTAAATAACAATCTTTATTTTGATGTACCGGTGCCCTAACTTCAATTTTATTACTGGCTGTCCTGTTCTTAGGACTTGAACAGCAAGCGATAAAGCTGATTTTAAACCCTACGCTATCTAATCCCTAGGGTCCACTCAAGCAATGCAGGTCATTCCCAATTGGGCTTTGCATTACAATCTCTACAAAAAGCCAACTTAATATAATATACCAAAGAGGGGGAAAATGCTCGATCAGGTAAAGAACACTATATAATCCTAAACTTTAATAGGAAAAACAAAATAAACAAGAAAAACCACAGATAAATATGCTGTTATGGAAGAGATAGATAAATTTTATCATTTATATATATAAGATATTTTTAAGAAATATATTTATTTAAAATTAAAACACTTTAAAATCTTTCAGGTCAATTTAATTCAAAGACAACACAACAAAAAGTCATATATGAAGCTAAAAATAGCCCTATATGACAAAAAGAAAATTATAAAGCATCAGCTTCTGATTAATAAAATCTAATAATGAAGTGTTATAAAAAGTAGATGCTAGAAATACAGGTAAAGAGTATTAACAATAATAAAGCTGCAAGCAACATGGTAGTTTAAATAGTACATTTTGAATGTCCACAATTTTTTATTAAAAAATGAGTGCCTATATCTTTATTTAAAGAACATTCATGAAAAATCAATATATTTAAACACACGCAGCATGCACATGTCTGCCATTGAGTCGAGCCAAACCGATCCTTAAGCTTTTTTATATCAATAGTCTTAACTTGAGTTGAGCTCCGCTACTTGTCAAAATTGGCTCTTGAGTCACTCAGATGAGCAAGCCCTCAAGTCATGCCAAAATTTAGTATAAACTAAAACTTGCTTTCATGACCTGGCTACTGTTCAAGATTGGCTCACTTATTAGCCAGGCTAAAAATGTGCCTTGAACTTGTCTCACTTTCCAATCCAATAAACATGGAAAAGCTAATTAGCGAGACAAAATCATGATGTCAATAAACCAGGGATCTGGTAGCACCCTTTACATGCATACAGCCTTCATACACTCAATTAACCTTGACCCAACACATTTTAACACGCACAAAAAAAAAATGACACAAGACTAACCAATTTGAATAAATTCATGTAGGGTTTGTCTATCCTAAGGCATTTCCATCCTGGCATATATATGCATATGTGTTTCTATGTTCAGTAGCAAGAATCTTCCACCTGCTTCAAAATCTCTGCAGAAAACCACTTCCTAAACCTATTCAAATTTTTAAGAGACCAACTGTTCTATAACCACACCCAAATCTACTCTTGCACCTATTCTGGCAACAAAGTTCCAATCCTATGCATATAACCTCTCCCCTTGACATATCATAAACAAATCTCTCCCCTTCCAAACCCTACCCCCAAAACAATGCTTGTTCAGTGTTGCTATTTGTGCTACCCTTTTGATCTCTCACAATAAGCCATACCCTGGACTCTTAGATCTAACCCTAAGTTACTAGTTCCCTCTCTTCATTCTAGAAATGTCAAAAATTAAGAAGTACTACCTTATCAAAAACATAAACAATTGTTTTTTCACTTTTTTTTAAAACAAACAGAATCAAGCTGGTAATTTAGGTAAGGAAATAAAGGGCAATATACAGCCTCTGTAAGTAGCAACTGAAAAGTCTTTAGGCTTCCCCATAAAAGACGAGAGAGAGAGAGAGAGAGAGAGAGAATGCAAGAAGCAAGAACAACCATCACCATCTCTCTCTATCTTTAACAACAACTATAATTTTACTGATGTTTCACATGTACAACATAAAGAGGACAGAAGCACATGAACTAAAGTCTAAAACAGGAATCGTTTGTCCTCGTTTGGATTGTATTTTGATGAAAGAGGGTGCCTTAGTCCTATTCTATAGTATAGCATAATATAGTGTATGTGTTCCAATCTAGAATGAATCATTCTGATCAAAGAGAGAACATATGTACCAAAATACAATGCAACCACCCACCCCAACCCCGGGGAAAAAAAAAGAGGAAAAAAAGGAAATAAATAAATAATTGAAAAGAAATCCCTGATCTCAATAACCAGCATAGGCATATCGTGCTAGAAAGTTCATTGTGAATCACGATACAATATGCAGATATAAGGCTATCCAAGTATCAAAAAAATGATATTTAAACGTAATAACAGAACAAGGAACAAGATTACTGTTATAAATACAAGATGGATAGTTGTACCTCCTTGGAATATCCAGACAATCCTAGAAGCTGTGAATCGCGTATTGCTCTATATAGGTCTGCTGGAATTATGGGTTTCTGCATTAAGACCGTCATATTAGAGGTCTGATTCTCAAATTTGACAATTAAATACCCTTGGAAGGACAATTAGCCTCATTTTAACTGAGAGCCATTGGATAAACTTTTCAGCTATAGAATATAACAAGGGCGAGTAATGTGAACTTCAATTCTGGAATCTATGGAAACCAGTGCTAGCATGCAGTTATTGGTCCATTTCAATTATAGAATTGACAGGCAAAGAAGCTTATCTGAAATTAGATATTACAACTGCTAAATTTGCAAACTCAGAGGGATAAGAGCTCTCCTTAAAAACTTCTCTTAATCGATATTTTATAGATATCAGGCTTAAATATGTCAAGAAGATGACTCATACAAAAATATTAAAATTTCAACCACAAAGGATTTTACATTAAGGGGGAAATACTCACAGACAAAATGTTGTCAATCCCATTTTGAATTCTCCAGTTCAAAGAATCCACCATCTGCAACAGGGATAAGCATCTTAAATCAAAGAAATAAATGATATATATCTACTTACGTGCTAAAACTAGAACTTAGATAAAGGTAGCTGAAATGCAGTCTCACCATTTTATGTGCTTTACTGACATTCCACTCTCTTGCCTTGAGAAAGCGCACCAAAGTTTCATTTGGATATCCCTGGTGCACATTCTGCAAATGAAGCCAATGTAAGGAGCCATGCCTTCATATAACCAACTAGCACAACCTTTCTTTGTTCCTTAATCAGTAAGAGATGCAAGTCATTATGCTACAGACTCTTGTATGACCAAATCAATAGCAGAACCATACATTCGCTTGTAGTCCAAGAACAATACCCAACCGATCCAGAGTCTCAAGGACAGACAACACCCATATTGAACAATTGGAGGAACAGCCCCATAATAAAGTCGAAATACAATTAAGTAACATGACAAATCAACTGACTTCGTCTGTGGCTACTTATAAACACCTTGTCCATGACCACCACCCATGAGAAGATAGCAGTATAATGAGAAGTTACGCCTCTAGACTTTGACATACATATAAAGATGATGCCAGAAGACCCAACTGAACCAAGTTGCACAAGACTGTACTAAACACTTGCCATCCTTAAACAAAAGCAAACCTCCCATTGCCTTTTTCTCCCATCCATCTCATTCCATAGGCCAGTAACAGTGGACCATTAAAAACTGTCAGATCATTCCTGAATTCCAAAAGTGACAAATTCATGCACCCACAAGGCATAATACAAAGCTCAATTTCCCTTCTTGATAACATAATAAACAAAAATATTCAAATTCTCCTTAACAAATAGTTTGGCATATGCTGACTTTTCCAAAGCCCATGTTAGATGTCTATATAAGTGATCAGATAATATTATCAGGGAATCTAGATATAAATCATTTACATTGACAACTGTCAATCTTCATCATTAGTGATGCTTCTTTTTCCAATGCTATTTGTGCGCTAATAAACCTCAATCTCTTTCAGCTTTAGGGCATCTAGCATATATTTCAATAACACTCAATATCTCATGTAAATTTTGTTAGCATAAATTACTATTTACATTAAGACCAGTTTCCTAGTAAACCAACATCTAGACATACACATGGCAGTAGAACATCCATGTGCTTTCCAATTACATGGAATACAATGAAAGTATTGTTTAAGAAATCATTCCAAGTTTTATGACATCATTTTCTCCTTCTTTTGCATGAAGAAGCTGAGGAGCCATGCGATATTTTCTTGAATAAATTTGACAAACTTCAAGATATACCGTTAGCTTATGAACTCACATAGATGTTCATATGCGTTCAAATTTCTCAGCAGCGCAAAATTTGTGCTTACAAACTAATATGCCTTTTTTTTTCTTTTTAACACCATTAGAAAAAGGTCAGCCCCGTGCATGAGGCTCTGCCACTACAGGTTTGAGGAGGGTCAGATGTATGCAGTCTTATCCTTTTGTGTGGATAGGCTGTTTCCATATTTCAAAACTATGACACTCAGATCACAATGGAACAACCTTACTATTGCGTCAAGGCCCACCCTGTTTAATTTTAACATTGCTATAGAATTAAAGTTATAATGAAGTTAGCAAAACATGACAAAAGCAGGTGTTAGTGGATGCTTCCAAACTTGCAGCAATAAAGTTACCTGCCAGTGACCCTACAAAATGATACAAAAGGAAAAACTACCAAAAAGGAAATCCAATGCTCTGCATGCTCATTATCTTAAAAATGATTAACAATACGACCTAGTATATTGAAAAGCTTAGACAAATCCAGAACAATGTCTCCATGGTGATCACAATCCGGGTTTGAATCCATATTGGAGAACTCCCCGAGACAATATAAAGAAAATCTTGACCCCTATAGCCTCAGCCAATATTAAATTCTGAGACAATGGTTGATGTGGTATAAACATATCAGCCAATATATTTCAAACAACTTTTCACTTCCTTAAATAAGTTTTCAATTAATAGATTTCAAAATAGTTGTTAATCTCGGAATTACCAATATTGGCTGAGAACTCCAAAGGTCTCCGATCGTTCCCTTTTTCCATTTTCCATTCCAGCCTAGATAAACCAAAATCTTAGTTCATCCCAGTCTCAATCATCCACCTCGATGACCAAGACCTCAGGTTTTAAAAAACTTGATCCATAATCACTCCTTATTGATACAAATTTGTAAGATTAATCTTGACCAAAGGGCAATCCAAAAATTGGCCATGATATATTGGAGGGCAAACAGTATACCATAACTGTGGATCATTTAATTCTGATCTAAAATAATATAAGGACTAAGAAGCAGCATTTTCCAAAATCGTCGAGTATAATTTTATAATAGCATGGAGCGTATGACAAGGAAACTATATCAAACCACAGTTTGTCACAAAAATATGATGCAGAAATCCAGCAGAATGACAAAAGCCACTGAACTCCAAAGGTTTGTATGTCGCAAAACCAGTCTGACAGCCAACACTGCCAGCATATCCAGATGCCAAATTGACTTAAAGACATATTAGAAGCTCTTGTCTCTGTTGAAACCAGAAGCCCATCATTCCCCATTCTGATTCCAGAACTCTGGAACGCTTTCTGTTGGATATCTCACCAGAATACAACTTTTTTCCCTTGAAAACCATGACAATTGGCAACAGCTGCAATATTTCATGCCAGCAAACCCTAATTCACACCATGGCACCACCCAATTGTGCATCAGATCATGCATGATCCTAATCTTTGCAGAAATCACAAACTGGGAACTCATAAAAATCCAATTCAAACTAAAACACTATATGAAGGACTGCAGTCAACCAAGTCAATTTACTGTCCTATCTACTAATTAGATCAGGAAACAAGCATTGCTCCCAAGCAGTACTAACAACTAAAACTCAAAATATTCTAGCAAGAGTCAGGACCCGATTACAGCTTTTACGATTACTTCAACCCAAAAACCTGATCAAAATCCAAACTTCAACACGTATTTTGATAGAAGAAAGGCCAGATCCATCACATATACGAAAAAAGCGCAAGCAAATCCCGGATCTACAGATCCACAGAGGTCCTCACCTGAAATGTGCTCTTCAGCGGTTCATCCACTGCAAGAATTCAACGAAGAAAGGATCAACGTTGCCAAGAAGAATAGAAACCGAGTCAGACTCAGAAAGAGCAGAAACAAACCCAAAGAACAGCGAGAATGGGAGGAGAGAGGGCATACGTTGGCCCATAAGGGCGGCTAGCTGCTTGATCGCGTCCTGGGAGGCCATCGCCATTCTCCTGTGGCCGATCCAGAGGGGAAACAAGAACCAAATCTACCTTTTGTTATAGTTAGGGTTAAGGTTAGGGCTGTAAGGATGGGAGGAAGAACGCGACGGTCAAGAAAGGCGGGGCCGTCGAGGGGTGTCCGTCCACCTCTCAGTTTCAAGCTGCTCCAGCACCATCTTCTAGGAGACATAAATATAAAAGACTTAATTAAGTAATTAATTGTAATTCGATGTTTTAAAAATGGTAAGATGGAATTGACGTTTAAAATAAAATATATGACCAGTCACTTTTTGAATATTTTATTTCTATCGGATATTTTATTTTGGTGATTCTACAAATACATATAAAACTTGATACTCGGACGATGAATGACGGCAAGGAGGAAAGGTTCTTGTGTGGGGCCCCCTCGTTTATTCATACGTGGCAGAAAATGGATACTAGTTTGTACTGTTTGGTGTTGGAGATGTATTATGGGATCGTGTCTTGACCGGCGCGCGGTTGATCAAGTCGAGCCGCGTGGTTGGAGCCCACGACGGGGTAGCGACGTCAAGAAAGCGAGACGGCAATAAAATCTTGAACTTTTTGGGGTACAATTTTCAGTTTAGCCCCTGAGAGGACTGAGTTTGTAAAGAGATACTTGAGGGGGACTGGTAACAAGTTTGTTGGATGATTCATTTTTCATCGTTCCATCTAGGACCAAATCACTGATTATAATGGTAATGTAGATTTGGTGTTGCAGTTTATTATCATATTAGTTGTAGGTTTACAACTTCGATGGGTCCACTAAGGCACTCCAATTGACTTATTGTTTGGATCCTAGTTATATGAATATGTAGATAATATAGATTGGATTACGAAGAAAAAATATCAATTAAATGGCACACTAACCCAAATATGCCATTTTGTCTATTAGTCAAGTTTGATATAAATTGATTTTTTAGTATGACTTGTATGATTTCTATAAAACTATAGGAAGAAATATATGACAGCGAAGAGACGAAGAAAAACATTATAATCATGTTGTAATAGCCCAAAGCAGGTGGAACATTAATTAGTGGCGGTGGGAAGATTCCAGGCAATGCGGTGGAGGTGGAGGTGAAGGTGGTAGGAAGGAGCTGAAGAAACCTACAAGTTTTACTACCAAAAAAAAAAAAGAGACCTACAATTTTGATGGTTGAGAGTGGGGAGAGGGGGAAGGTAATAAGTAATGATTAATCCCTAAGCCAACCAACACAACTTTTTTTTGGTGTTCAATATTTTTTCATAATTGTTTAATCTTTGCCGCTTTAGGATTTTAGCATACAAATGGTTTGTGACGTGAGAGCATGAAAAAGGTGGTGGAAAAATTTTCCAACACTAGCAACATGACAACAGAATTAGGAGAAACACGTTGGAAACGCATGGGGCCCCGTTTAAGAACCCACTGAAGAAAGCAAGGCAGCGGTGTTGTTAAAATATTTGTAGAGAAAAAAATAAAAGAAAAAAAAAAACGAGAGAGAGAGAGAGGTGGGGGGGATTAGAACAACTTTATATTGTTATTACACGGGTCAGTGTTGACATTTTTTAGATCTCAGATCAAATAAAAAAAAAAATCTTCTCTATTAAAAATTAATATATTTTAAAAATAAGGTCAAACCGTGTCCCTCCTGCTGGATTTCTCATCAAAATTTTTATTGCAGAGCGATACCAGATCGGCGTGCCATGCCTTCCTTCCGATGAGCTGCTTATAGTAGTCGGCGAAGACTGGCTCAAGTTCGTAAAAATTGTTGACTAGCACGTCGGAGCAGCCCATCTCAACCTCTTCCAGCTGACAGAAGAAATTACTCAAGAAGGAGTTGACTTTGGATAAGTCTGAGATCTGTGACCGTTTCAACTCGATACGATGTGGGAGGTGGAGGATGATAATGGTCTCGGGATTGTCGGGCAGGCTCTCAAGAGGGGGGTTTGGGTGGTGCATGCTATGATTGATGCAAAGGATAAGGAAGCTCATGCCATGGAAGAAGAGCAGCGGTATATCAAGATCTTTTACGAGGCTGACAGTCCACGAGTAAAACATATCAACGATAATGCAGTTAGAATAGTGCTATCTAAGAATCTAGTTGAACGGTTGGCGTAGGCTAACGAGGGAGCCAAGGAAGTTCTGACTGATGAGGGAGCCAAGGAAGTTCTGCCAGATGGCCTATGTCGAGAGGTAAGATATGTTTTTCCTATCAACGAAGAAAACATCTGGCACTTCCGTAGTAATGAAATAAAAAACCATCAGCTTTTTTTTTTTTTTTTCTGTTAATGGAAGGCGAGAGTCTCACATGGGGCTGGGCCTGGGGTCTGGGGCAGTCGTCCAGTTCAACCTGCATCAGGACCGGTCCTATTGTTACATCATACATGATATATTTTAAAATTATATATATATATATATATATATTGTAAATTGATACAGAATTGTACTAATGAAAAAAAATATTATAGGCTGATACAGATTGTTAAATTTCTAAAATTATGCTAACATATACCAAACCAAAAATTAGAAAGGACCTAAGATGGGATGAGAATTTAAATGCCACGATATTTCTTAGCAAGAAAAATACTATCACATGTGAAGCTATGCATTTTACCCAAATATTCTTTTGGAGAGATATAATAAGTTTTTTTCCATGAATGTGTTGACTCGTGCAACGCATTTGCTCCCAACCATAGAATAGAAAGTTTGTGACGCATGCGGTGCATGACGTTTTGTAATTGAAAACTCCCTATGGGCATAGGGTTAGAACTTTTATGATCAACTTGCTTTTTAAAAATCAAGATAATGTCGGCAACATACGTGGTAGCCTGGGAATGAAACACGGCAAACTAAGGAAGTCTCCTACAAGCTACAAGTATTGATGTGGCATAGAGCTTTATTCCAGTATAACTACTAACTGACAACAAGTGGCACCATCCAGAAAATGAAATTAAAAAAAATAAAATCATTTTTAGCTGAATAATCATAAATTTAGAGGTCAGGTCAAAAGAATGTACGAGATGGTGGCAACATGGCAGCCGCTAGGTGTTGCTCTTCATGATATCAGACAAAAGGATATGAAAGGCCTGCCCAAAACTGGAATCAGACCCAACATGACGTGGGTCTGGAATGATTTGGAAGGTCCGTGTCCAGAAGATGACATGAGCCCGTTTGGTGCCACTTACTTGCTTTTGATGGCTACCCATCTTACTTGCTTTTGGGCTTCTGGCATGTATGAAACGCTTCATAAAACATGGCAATGTTCATCACGCGTATGCACGTGTATACATCAAGTTGACATGAATGGTTTGTGTAGAGGTTCAATTTGGCAAGGGAGGGTTAACCTGAGTCGATATTATCTAGACCAGAAAATCTTAGGTAGGAAAATACACATCAAGTTCAACTTTTTCATTGTGAAGCGCCTACCATTTTTGTGATAATTAGTTTGAATTCTCAGCTTGATTTACCACGTACCAAGTATTTCAATTTAACCATGCTTACATTTATCTATGTGAAATAAAATATATGGTGCTTGCATGACATGTCATATTTTTAACCACACATTATTGCGTGTGATCTAACCGTGAGGGTAAAGTTGGTTGGATGATTTTATTATATTGAGTTCAAAATAAGAAATACATGCTAAATGAGAATTCATAAAGTTATTGTGCATGGTTCGGATAGAGCTTAATAGTTATATAGGGGATATGCTAACGTCTCGGTAAGGAAATTACTGTCCTGCTTTATTAATAGGGCTCTTACTGTTCACCAGCACCTGGCTTTGTTTAGGTTGGGGTTGGATGTGAGAAAACTTGCCTAGGTGGTGGAATCTGAAACTTGTATATATCTATTGCAAAAGGCCAGGTGTAACAAATTCTAAGTTTTGTTTCTTTGGTAGTCAGGTCACCAATGACCAAATTCCATTCAAATATGCTCACTAATTATATTTTCCACTTCACCAATATAAAGGTAATACACTCAACGATTGATCGACCATAGAATATGGAAAGTAGCTTATTTTGCATGAGTGTGAAATGGACAGAAGATCGTCAGATAGTTATTCAAAAACCAACTGCGTGTTGAACACAAAATTCAAAAGAGAACCATATCTTGTAAACAAGTCTATGGTGGAATTAAAGTTTAACTACTTAATAAGTTAAACCTCTTGCTGAGTGGTATTAGGATCTGCCCAATAATATCATGACGTGCTTTGTTGGTTGGGTTGAATTATTTACTCCATCACTGTCGTTTCATATTCATGATTTTGTGGCAAAATCAATAGACTTTGTCTGCCAATATACTTAATATCCTATTATTTATTATAACATATTTTGGAGAAATATGGTGAGTTTTCCCGCCGCAAGATTTGAATCCTAAATCCTCCCTCTTCCTGAGAGAGTGTATTAGTGGTTCTTATAATATAACCTCCTCTTGTTACCAACTACAATACCCTGAAGACAAATCTTTATTGGATCCAACACACTTAAATCGTGTAGAGATGCATTAAGTAAACTATGAAAACAACCTTTGTCCCCGTTATGATAAGTCAAACTTGGATCGTCTGATCTTTTATCTTTTAGCCTCCTTCCCCACCCATTTGACCTCCATGGGCACCTTATTCGTGGCACCATTTTCTTAAGAGATCCCCTTATTCCATTCTAAAATTGTGGATTCTAAAGTAAAGTGGCACATAAATGTCTAGAAGTCAGAACCAAAAAATGCAACTGAAGCTCCGATAGTGCATCAAGCAAAATCCAACTGTCATGTCGACTTTGGTTATCTAAAGAATGATCAAAGAAATTCGAGCATATATCAGGATATATTCTCTTTTTATCTTCTCCTATTGGCGAGATGAAGATTTGATTCCTCTCGAGAGATTCCCGTAATTTTTGGCCCGAGAATATTTGACATCCTTTAACTGCCAACCGAAGTAAACCACCCCCCAATGCAATAGGAATAAATACCTTCCCAACAAAAACCAAATATATCTTCTTATTTTAGTATCATCCATGAGATGGAAATAAAAAAAGAAAAAGGGTGCAATTTAAACTTACAGCATCTGCATAGCATCCTTAAATGAACATAGTTAGACGACAAAGATTTTGATTCCTTCAGAAAAGGGGTATTTTTTGAATTGGAAAAGGGAAGAATTAGGCGCAATCTTGACAGCAGCATCGAAGTGACACATGTTCACCATGAATAAAAGCGATGGTATATCGACTTATTGTCCCCGATTGCAAGGATTTGGGTTCTAGATCTGAGTTTTAGCCGATACGTGGTAGATTTCTCCTCCAGTTACGAGTTGACTGCGTGTTTTATTCGCATTAGATTCTTCAGAAGGACTTGCGAGTTGATAGCAACAATTGATTCGTATTATATTCTTAGGAAGAAATGTAAGAGCTAAGACGATGTGTTGGGAAACTTTGGGAGTCGGGTGTTTGAAATCTGGTGCAAAAGTTGGATTCTAAAATAAAAATAGATGACTCATGTTCCAACTAAAAGGTATTTGTTTTTCGTTCTGATTCCTAGAAAATTTAGAAATACTCTAGCTTTTCACAACTCAATTCTTACTTTTTATAGAATTTAAATTATATTCCGAATTCAATTTCCGTCACGAAACAAATATTTCGATTTAGATTCAAATGTCTTCTTCTTAGTTTTTTTCCATTCCCTTTACTTTTTAATTGGAGGAACAGATGAAGAATAACTGAGGGAACTGTGGAAGATTGCCAGATGGAAGAGGTGGAATCTTGACTCTTCACGAGGACCACGAGAGGGCACGTGCTAACGAGACAAAAGTCGCGACTTTTGGGAAGCGTCTTGTGTCTGCGGCGTTGGAATAGTCATGCTACATCAATGGAGGACAAGTGTCCTTCGCATTGTCAGATCTTTGTGCAGATCGACTGGTGGAGGCAGCTTCGGCGCAAGGGAGGATTATCAATAGTGTCGAAAGGGATCAAAGAAGTCCAAAAAAAAATCACCTTTAGCACGGTTAATGACAGATTTTTCCAATAAAAAACTAATATAGAAACATAAATCCATATACAAGTTTAATCATTATTTATTTTTTATTTTTTCAAAATAAAAATTAAATATTCATCATCATTATATTGAGATCATGCTTATTGATATTTGGAGATATTTTAATTTACATTAGTGAGTGTTGTTTTCTTTTCTTTTTTTTGGAGGAGTGGAGGCTGTGGGCTAAGATCAGAGAATGTTCGTCAAGCTAAATAAAATTATTCATATATAGTTTGTTAATTTGATTACTGAAAATTTTGACATACCTTTCTCGCAATACTCACCAAAGCCATAATGATGCTGTATTTAGACAATACATCGTAGATAAGCTGGATTTTCTACTGTATTCATAAATAGGATAATATATTTAGACATATGCTCGTATCCATCCACTCCTGCCCAATCGGGTCTTATGAAAGCTCTTCTTAGAAAAAAAAAATCTCTAATCTTTTTATACAATACATTATGGTACAGTATAGTATTATATACATCTTCATAAACAATTAGTTACAAGCCAAATGTTAGTTTGTACTATCAAAGAGTTTTATTATAGTCTTCTTTTATAATACTTTATTATAAAGAGCATTTTAGATATTTCATCTAGCTCCTTCCTCCTTCCATCCATCCCACCCCGATGCCATGCACACACCCCCGCACCCTCCCCAATGATCCTCCCCCCTCTCCCCCTCCGCACTCTATGTCACCCCCTTGACGGTCTTATCTCCCCTCACCGGCACTCGTACCGGCCCCCCAATCCCTCCAATACTCGTGCTGCACTTCTCCCTCCTCTCGTGCTCGTGCCGCGCACCCCCCCACCTCTCTGACGGTCTCCTCATCGGCGCTCGTGCTAGCCCCCATCTATCTTTCCTCATCTCTCCACCTCACCAGCACTCATGTCGCCCCCCAACCCCTCCCATGCTCGTGTCGCGCCCCCCCATCCCCCCGACGATCTGCCCCGCCCCCTGCCGGTCTTCCCTACTCTCTCCCCCTCATCAGCAATCGTGCCGCCCCACCTCCTATCTTCTCCATCGCAGCATGCCCCGCCACCTCTCGTCCTGTCTTCTCTATCGCAGCATGCTCTGCCACCCCCCTCCTATCTTCTCCACCACAACGTGCACCACCACCCCCTTTCCGTAACCCCCCAACTCTTCTTTCTTCCTTTGCCGCAAGCCCCTCCTGTCTTCTTTCTTCTTCTCTACTGTCCATCCGTGGGTCCTCCGCCCGTCAGTTCTCCTCTGCCTACACGGCTCTGCCATCATGCCCCCCTCCCACACCCACGGCACCCCGCCACTCTCCGACGGATCCTCCACCCATCGATGCGACTCACCCCCTCCACTTCCACGCCTACTCTATCTTCGATGGCGCCTGCAGCTTTCTACACCATCACTCCCTATCACCCATGGCTTCTTCACGCCACCCCCCCCCCATTGCCATCTCCTCTCACCCCTCCACCTTCGATGGTATAAAAAAAATATTTTGAAAAAAAATCAAGTAACTCTAAAATTTGAAATATTTACCGCACCAGCCACGCACCAAAATGCTCGTCTAGTTAAAATATGGATGATCTATATTTAATTCAATGATCATAAATATATATATAAAAATTTAAAAATTAAAATATTTTTTGAAATAGCGTGACAAAATTGACTATTAAATATTGGTTCGTACCTTCAAAGCATCTTTAGCCATGATCGTTTTAGAATAAGCAAAGGCATCCTAACAGCAGCAAATCATGTTATCCTTTCAAATACCAGCCAAACAAGAATCATTTTAAAACGACCCTTCCACCGGTGCAAAGCCAAGCAAGAATTATTTGAAAAATATCCATCACATGTAATCCAGCGCAATCTTAGTTTCTTTGGCCAATTTGGTGGCTCTCGAATCAACAACATCCATCGAACATGACATGGGAGAACATGATTTATTTTGGACATAAACAAAAGTTAATTAAGAGGCCCTCTCGCTACGACGCCCTCTCGTCCAATTACATTTCGGGTTCATGTGTCGAGCCATGATTGGCCGATAAGGTACGGCCCTTGGGCCGTGTCATGTAAAGACGTATCGGGAGCACATGGGCTACTTGATATGGCTTGCAAGTGTCGCATCGGCTGAAGAAGGGAGTTTGAAATATATGCTGCATACGTAACGTGTTGGACCTTTACCCAAAAAAAAGAAAGAAAAAGAAAGAAAAAGAAAGAAAGAAAGAAAAGTAACATGTTGGAAATAATGGGTAGAATATCCAAAGTGAAATAACCCAATTTGGAGTTATGGGTGACCAAAAGAGTGTAAGGCAAGTGCCATGTAGCATCTAGCATTTTCAAGATGCGTGATGTCGGCAATGAAATGCCTCGAACCGATAAAAAGTACATTTTTTAAATAATATTAATTTTAGGGAACTTGAATATGAGCAGTTGCTAGTTTCATTTTCTTATAGTTTCTAAAACAATGGGATTTCTTTAGATTTTCAACCATGCAAGAACCACAACTCCATCGAGTTAAATTGTGAGTTAATACAAAAATAATTAATATAATGTATAATAAAATATCCTAGTGATATAGACATATATTGTTCATATAAATTAATGTGCATGCATTATAAATTGAATATAATTTTGTGAAGATAATTCTAAAAATTGATTAAAGTGGATCAATGATGTACTCAAAAATTCAATCGAGTTAAATGAGTTGGATCGTTGAGGTTTTGATTCAATTGTTTACTCAGACATTAGCAATCTGATGAGCAATTCATTCAAAAAATCTATTGATTTGATTCAGATTGCATGATCCTTTAGTTACATTGCCAGGTTTAAACAATGTTTCTAATATCCACTGTTAGAGTATTGCATGTACGATGCCCATTGCACAAAAAATATGGATAATAGAATGTAATAGGAAATGCATGCATACATTAATAACAGAGTACGTCATATAAGAAAAAGATTCTAGATGTTCATATGGGGAAAGGATTCCAAATATAGATGCTGTATAATTATGGAAAAATATGAAACATCATTTTCCTTTAGTACACTGAGACTATAGTAACACCAACACCTCATGCAATGTGAATACTAGAGTTTGTGCTAGATAATAAATTAGAGTCAGCAATTATGCACATGCAATGCACGTGCTTTTTCCTAGCTGCTCGACCAGTGAAGGGAGGAAGGGGCACAGAGGGTTATAATTTTTTGTTCTTTCAAATATTATTCGGTGAAACTTAAAATTTTAATACGATGAAAGTGCATAAAGGTAGGACACTTTTAGATCTTTTAATTTAGATGAGGCCAAGCTTCGGTCTTCATTTAGTCTGCCTCAAAGACTTTTTCATTATATATTATTTTTGTTATTGTTGTTGTTGTCCACGACCAAAAATCAATCAATCATCAGCCAATTACAGAAAATATTCAAAAATATTAGACCGATCAGGATTTAGTTAAGTAATTTATCCATGATATTCAAAAAGATTATACTTGTCACTCATATAGAAGGCCACATATAGGTAGCTTTTGTTGGAACCAACTTTTTAAAGGAAGTTATTTGAACAATGAGTAGTTAATCACGCAAGAATAACTCACAACTATCACAGGAGTTACAAGGATAAGAAGTGTTGGGGGATACCGACCGTTTCCGCTCACGACGGCTCATGATCGTACATACCCGATCGACCGACCGACCGACCGATCGGACGCCATCACCGGCCGATTAACGGTCCTTTACCGACTGAGGATATGTCGGTCGGGCAGACCTTTCCCATTCTCCCGACCGACAGAACCGGGGAGCTCGATGGCCGACTCTCGCAACATGCCCGGCTGATTATCAGAGGGGCCCGAATCTTCGTCCGACGCCACACAAATGGCCACGACCTAGGGTCGGTCGACTCCTCCGATCGCCGTACAGCTACCAGAGACTGTCAGCCCTGACAGCGACAGGCGGCACTGCCACCTAAGGGCATTATCCCGCCTAGGGCATTGTCAACCCTAGTGATTTGACAGCCCCACGACGATGTGACACTTTCACGGCGACTCTGACAGTCTACAGTGAGTTGACAATTCCTCAATTATCCGCGCCATTAATGACGGCGCCATACCACGCTCCACTATATATATATCGGGGAAGGCAACAGTGCAGAGACCGGGGGGAAAAAACAACAGGCTTGCTCCCTCTAACTCTCTCTTTCTCTCTCTCGATTGAGCTCTCTGTCTTCATTTCACTGTTGCCCAGTCACCTCTCTGACTTGACCGTCGGAGGGTCCCCGCCGGAGTCACCACCGGTCTGTGTGGACTTCTTTTTTTGCAGGCGCTCGTTCCCGGCGACCAGGCGACGAGGGGGTTGGTGGCAACAGATTGGCGCGTCAGGTAGGGGTTCGGGCCTAGTAGATACTAATGACAAAGACAAGAGCCCAACGATCGAGGGTCACAAGGTCAGCGAGGCGCTCTTCCCGCTGGGAAGAGGCCTCTCCGTCACCCTCCACGGCGGAGCCCAGCTCTCCGCACCCCGCAGTGACCACGGAGGCGCAGATCGCGGCAATCGTACGCAGATGACCGTGCTGACGGATGCGGTCAAGAGCCTCCAGCAACAACCGGCAGCACGTCCGATGCCCTCCAGGAGCAGCCGCCGACGCCCGCGCCGATCTCCGTCGTCTCCGTGCGAGCGCCTGCCGCAGCGTTCCCACGGAGAGGAGGAGGGGCGGCCACGGCGCGATGCCCGTCAGTCCCAGCAGCTCTCTCCTTCCCTGCTGGAACGGGCGAGGAAGGAGAAGCGACCGTAGATGCCGTCCGTCGCCCTCTCAGAATCTTCCAGAGACTCCACTCCTGGGGTCTTCCAGCACCGACGGACGGACGACTACGAACGTATGTTCGAGAAAATCGACCGTCGGCTTGCGCAGTTGCAGGTGGACGGACAGAAGTCTTCAAACGACGTCGACTTTCAGACCGCCCAACCTCTCTCCCGACTCATTCTTGACGAACCGATCTCCGGTCGGTTCAAGATGCCGCACGTGGAGCCCTACGACGGCTCCACTGACCCAATCGACCACCTGGAGAGCTATAAAGCTCTCATGACGATTCAGGGGGCAACCGACGCTCTCTTTTGCATCGGCTTCCCCGCCACTCTCCGCAAGGCTGCCAGGGCCTGGTACTCCGATCTTCGATCGAAAAGTATCCACTCCTTCGGGCAGCTCGAGCACTCTTTCGTGGCTCACTTCAGCACCAACCGGAAGCCGCCGCGAACGTCGGACAGCCTTTTCTCCCTCAAACAGGGAGAAAACGAGATGCTCCGACACTTCGTGGCGCGATTCAATACGGCCACGCTTGAGGTCCGGGACCTCAACGAAGACATGGCTATCTCAGCCATGAAACAGGGGCTGAGGGCGTCCCGATTCACCTACTCCCTGGACAAAACCCTCCCCCGTACATATGCCGAATTGCTGGAGCGCGCGTACAAGTATATGCGCGCAGACAAAGGGGCCTCTGACCGACGCTCAACCGAGTTTAAGGGTCCGAAGGAAAAACGAAGGAAGGGTCGGGACCCCGCTGAGCCCAGCAGGCCCCCGACCGATGGTCGGGTCTCGACACCACGACGGAACCAAAAATCGCCCCGGCGGCAGACCCCGAGGCCAACACGCCCCAGGTATGATTCCTACACTCCTCTCTCCGCCCCCCGTGCGCAGATTTTGATGGAGATCGAGGGGAAAGAATACCTGCGACGGCCTCCGCCTCTGAAGGCAAAAGGCCTCGATCGATGGAAGTACTGTCGATTCCACCGGGGCCACGGTCACAATACCGAGCAATGCATCCAGCTTAAGGATGAGATCGAAGCTCTCATCCGCCGAGGGTATCTCGGTAAATTCTGGAGGAACCCGCCGACTCAACCTGTGGCCGACCGACGACCCCAACCGACTGAGGAAGCGACCACCAATCAGCCGACGGCCGGAGTCATCAATATGATTTTCAAATGACTTGGCCCGGGGACGTCTGCTGAGGGGGAGCCCACGAAGAAGCCGTGCCCGGACGACGTGATTACTTTTACAGAAGAAGACGCTCGGGGCATCCAAACTCCCCACGACGACGCTGTTGTTGTTTCGACAACAATAGCAAACTATGATGTAAAAAGAATTTTTGTAGATAATGGAAGTTCGATAAATATTTTGTTTTACTCGACCTTCTCCCGGATGCAACTATCAACCGACCGACTCAATAGGGTCTCCACGCCCTTGATAGGCTTTGCCGGGGACGCCGTCGCGACGGAAGGAGAAATTACCTTGCCTCTGACGGCCGGCACCGAACCATGGCAAAGCACGGTTCATTTGACTTTCGCGGTTGTCCAAGTGTCTTCGGCCTACAACGCCATACTTGGACGACCCGGACTTAACGCCCTCAAGGCAATCGTCTCGACGTACCATCTCCTCATTCGGTTTCTGACAAGGAACGTGGTCGGAGAGATGTGCGGGGACCAACAGCTCGCTCGCCGATGCTTCTAGATCTCCGCTCAGAACGACGAGTTGAGGGGTTCCCTGACGATCGACAAACTGGACCAGCGAGAGGAGGAAGAACGGGGCTCGCCGGCCGAGCAACTCGTGTCAATCCCGATTGCGGGAGACCCCGACCGAAAGGTATGGGTCGGGTCTCAATTACCCGACCCAGAACGGCGACGATTGACAAGGCTGCTAACGGCCAACGCCGACATATTTGCTTGGTCGGCAGCAGATATGTCGGGCATCCCCCCAGAGACAATAACCCACCGACTCAACATCGACCCGACGATGAGGCCGGTGAGGCAGAAGAAAAGGTCCTTCGCTCCCGAAAGACAGAGGGCCATCGACGAGGAAGTGGACAAGCTGCTCGAGGCGGGCTTCATCAGAGAAGCCACGTATCCCGATTGGCTCGCCAATGTTGTCATGGTTAAGAAAGCCAACGGGAAGTGGAGGATTTGCATCGACTATACTGACCTGAATCGGGCCTGTCCAAAAGATAGCTTTTCACTTCCAAAGATCGATCAGCTGGTGGATGCAACATCCAGATTTCGACTGCTCAGCTTCATGGACGCCTTTGCCGGGTACAACCAGATTCGGATGGCGCCTGAAGACGAGGAGCACACTGCCTTTGTGACCCCCAAGGGCTTCTACTGTTATCGAGTGATGCCTTTCGGACTGAAGAACGTCGGCGCCACCTACCAACGACTTGTCAATAAGGTCTTTAAAGACCAGATCGGGCGTAACATGGAGGTATATGTGGACGACATGCTGGTGAAAAGTGCGCAGATTCCAGATCACGTTCAGGACCTCGAAGAGGCCTTCCGCACTCTACGTCAACATTGAATGAAGCTGAATCCGACTAAGTGCGCTTTCGGGGTAACCTCGGAGAAGTTCCTCGGATTCCTCATTTCTCAGAGAGGGATCGAGGCCAACCCTGAGAAAATAAAGGCGATCATCGACATGCGTCATCCGAACACCAAGAAGGAGGTCCAGCAGCTGAACGAAAAAATCGTCGCTCTCAGTCGGTTTATTTCTCGATCAGCTGAAAGGTGCCTCCCATTTTTCAAAACTCTGCAGCAGGCGAAGGGTTTTTCTTGGTCGGATGAGTACCAACGTGCCTTCGAAGATCTGAAGAAGTACTTGGCTTCCCCGCCGCTGCTCGTGAAACCGCAGGTCGGGGAGACCTTGTATCTCCATTTGGCCACCTCCTCTGAGGCAGTCAGTTCGGTGCTCGTCCGAGAAAATGAGAGCCGAACCCATCAGCCCATCTACTATACCAGCAAAGTACTCTGCGGTGCTAAAGCCCGATATTCGGAGACAGAAAAGATGATTTTCGCCTTGACCGTCTCCGCACAACGACTCCGCCCATACTTCCAAGCTCATGCCATAGTGGTTCTCACCAACCAGCCCCTGAGGGCGATCTTGCACCGACTGGACACATCGGGACGACTGGCGAAGTGGGCGATGAAGCTCAGCGAGTTCGACATACAGTACCGACCGCGGCCTGCCTTGAAGGCTCAGGTCCTGGCCGACTTCATCGCCGAGTGCCCGACCACCGACAAAGGGTCAGAAGCTGCGGACCCGGGAGGAGATGCGGTCCCCGAGCTAGACCCGGTCTCCACCTGGGTACTGCACATCGACGGAGCTTCAAACGCTCAGGGGAGTGGGGCTGGGTTCCTGCTCACCAACTCGAATGGGGTGGTCACCGAGTACGCCCTCCGATTCGACTTCAAAGCCTCCAATAACCAAGCCGAGTACGAAGCGCTCCTCGGCGGCTTGAGGATGGTGAGGGAACTCGACGTCGACAGCCTCCGGGCGTTCTTCGATTCTCAGCTGATCGTGGGGCAGGTCAAAGGTGAATTCGAGGTGCGAGATCCGACCATGGCCAAATATCTCCAGAAAGTGAAGGACCTCATAGCGCACCTCAGGTATTTTAAAATTTCCCACATTCTTAGGTCGGAGAACGCCCGTGCCGACGCACTCTCCAGACTGACGACTTTGGCTTTCGACTCTTTGGGTCGGACGTTCATGGAGAACCTCGAGCAGTCGAGTGTCGACCGGGTCGAAGAAATACTGCAGCTGGCAGCTGAACCAAGCTAGATGGATCCGATTGTTCGGTTCCTGACTGACGGAATCAGTCCTGAAGATCCCACGGAGGCCAAGCGACTCCGATGGTCGGCCTCTCAATATGTGATCATGGATGGCCGACTCTACAAAAGATCGTTCTCCCTTCCCTTACTTAGGTGCTTGGGGTCGACCGACGCAGACTATGCTCTCCGAGAAGTGCACGAAGGGATCTGCGGGGATCACTTGAGGGGCAAGTCTCTAGCCTACAAAGTCCTGCGACAGGGTTACTATTGGCCCACCATGAGGAAGGACGCGGCTGAGTTGGTCCGGAGGTGCGAACCTTGCCAGAAGTATGCTAACGTGCAACACCGACCAGCTAGCCAAATCGCTCCCATTGTCGCTCCATGGCCTTTCGCTCAGTGGGGGGTCGACATTCTCGATCCTTTCCCTCCAGCATCGGGTCAAAAAAAGTTTATAGTTGTCGCCATCGACTACTTCACCAAGTGGGTGGAGGCCGAACCCCTGGCGCAGATTACCGAACGAAAGATGGAGGACTTTGTCCAAAAATCCATCATCTTCAGGTTCGGGTTGCCGCATACCATTATCACCGACAATGGGCGGCAATTCGACAACCAAGACTTCAGAGATTTCTGCGCAAGGTTTCACATCACGTACCGACTGACTTCAGTCGGGCACCCACAGTCCAACGGCGAAGTCGAGGTGACCAATCGGACCATACTACATGGGCTCAAAACTCGATTAAACGAAGTCAAGGGCCTCTGGGTCGACAAGCTAGGCTCTGTTCTGTGGGCTTACCGAATGACCCCCCGCATACCGACAGGGGAGTCGCCTTTCGGTTTAGCCTATGGGACGGAGGCGATGATCCCACTTGAGATTGGACTGCCGTCTACGCGGGTCGAGCGGTATCAAGAGCCGAACAACTTCGATTGTCGGAGAGCCAACTTAGACCTCCTCTCCGAACTGCGAAACGAGGCTCAACTTCGCATGGCTTCATACCAACAGAAGGTGGCCCGGTATTACAATGCCAAAGTCAGACCAAAGCTCTTCAGGCCTGGTGACTTGGTCCTGAGAAGGGCGGAGGTCTCGAAGCCCCTGGACCAAGGGAAGCTGGCTCCGAACTGGGAAGGGCCCTACGTGGTAGCAGACACCTATGGGCCAAGGGCTTACCGACTAGAGACTTTGGAAGGGAAACCCATTCTCCGAACATGAAACGCCGACAACCTGAAGTTGTATCACCAATGAACTTTGTACTCGTTCATTCGGAATACAAATCCAGTTTGAAATTTCGGAGTTTTAACTCTTCGACTGACGATCGACGCTCACCAAGGTCGAGCACCGACGTGCCGACTCAGACTTGGTATCCATCTGAGACCGACGGCACCATCATCGATGATACATCAGACTCTTACAAAGATCGATGGACGGGAGTCACACTCCTTCGACGATCGACGAAACATCGGACTCTTACAAAGACCGATGGACGGGAGTCACACTCTCGCGACGATCGACGAAACATCGGACCCTTACAGGGACCGATATATCTATATTGACGGGAGTCACACTCCTTCGACGATCGACGAAACATCGAACTCTTACAAAGACCGATGGACGGGAGTCACACTCCTTCGACGATCGACGAAACATCGGATTCTTACAAAGACCGATGGACGGGAGTCACACTCCCGCGACGATCGACGAAACATCGGACCCTTACAGGGATCGATATATCTATATTGACGGAAGTTGACACTCCTTCTACGATCGTACTTTCGTGCCAGACAATCGGCTAATCTACCGTCTGAGCCCCGACCAAAGAAAGATGGAATGCCTACGCGACCGCCCTCGCGACCTACCGACCTAGCTACGGCCGGTTGAAGGATATTCGGCTTGCCACCGTCTATCGCACGATGCGACCTCAATCACGTCCATGACTCACCGACCGAGCTACGACCGATCGGGAGATATTCGGTTTACCACCATATATCATAAGGCACAGTATGGATACCCGACACAAGGGTATCGGGATCCGACTTATCGGTGCTCCCCCGACTAAATGCGCCCGACGACATTCGACTGAACGCGTCGGAAGAGACCCGACTACCGAACCTTTATCCGGCGGTCGATCGACTTCCGACTCGACGAACGCGCCCGACTCACGACCGGGGGAAGGACGCCCGACTTACGACCTCGACCATCAAAGGCCGATCCAAGGTCGGGAGTTGTCCTACCTTCGTGGCGGCGCGAGTTGCCGAATTTCCTAACCGACCTATATGAGTTGGCAACCTACGAGTTCGGACTCATTCTACAACACATAAAAGAAAGAAAAACAGGCAGGGGGAAAAAAGTTTAAGACTGATTTCATTCAAGATCAAAAGAAGCTTACAAAGTCAGGCCGAAGCCCAGTTACAAATATTCTAAGAAGAAAAAAACAAAAAGGATAAGGGACGACGGGGCCGTGGTCATCCCTCCGAGTCAATCTCCTCGATTGATGGAAGGTCGGGGATGACCGGCGTGTCCACCGTGATCGGCACTGGATCGACGGCCGAAGCAGGATCGTCGGTCGGCAAGGGACTGGCAGTCAACGTCGGGTCACGAGTCGCAGCTGTCTCTCCTTCGGCAGCTTGTTTCTGGACGGCCTCTCCCACCACGGCGATGCCTCCCGACGACGGGTCGGCCATCTCTTCCGTGACTTGATCCTCGGCTCCTGGCGGGACGATACTGCTGAGGTCCAGCTCCGGGTACAGGGCTTGGACCGTATCCCGACCATCCTCGTACCCCACCCGGTACGACGCGAAGCCAGACTCCAACATTTCCTCCTGGTACTGGTCGGTGGCGCGGAAGTCGTCCACCGCTCGACTTGCCGACTCCTTCGCCGACCTTGCTTCCTCTTCCGCCCGGCCGAGAGAGTCCCTTGCTGACTCTGCCTCTGCCTTCGATATGTCGGCATCGGCTTGGGCGATCGACAGGTCCTCCTCAGCCTTGGCGAGTTTCTTCAGGCTGACCCGGAGCTGCTCGCGCTCGCCCTCGAGTTCGGCGGCGACGCCATCACGCTTGCGCCGTAGACGGTGCACGGTCCGACCCTTGCGTTTGGCTTCTTTCCGGGCCGACTTGAGCTCGGACCTGAGACGAGAGACCTCGTCCACCAGTTTTGCCTCCCGGTCGGTCGACTGCTTCAGGTGGTCGACCAGCATTGCCCGATCGGCTTCGGCCGCCGCCGCCCTGTCTTTCCAAGCCGCCCGGACGTTCCCGAACCTCCGGTACCCGGCTTCGAGTTCGGACATGGTGTAGATCAGATGCCGACATAAGCGTTTCGTCAGGAAAGCAAAGTAATGAAAATATTAAGGAAGGAGGAGGCGATGCGGAACTTACCTCGACCATGGTCGGGTAGAATGAAGACAGCATCTTGGTCACTTGCCGAGACCTCAGCGCCTCCACGTCGGCTGGGAGGAGGATCCCCTGGCACAACCTCCTGGCCAGGTTGTGGTCGGCCAGCGCCGACGCACCTTCGGGGAACTGAGCGCTGGGAGGCACACTGCGACTCCCCGACCTCGTGTCGTCCGCGGGGTCCATCGGGGCTTTCCCCCGATCGATCACCCTGACCGGCGGAACCGGCAGGGAGGGGATGCTCGAGTTTGACGCGGCACCCCCCGTTGCGGCTGCGGATGCCGTCGGTTGATGTTCGGGTTCCCGAACATCATCCGACGCCACAACTGCCGGCGAAACCATCGATGTCCCTTCCGTCGCTTCCTCCGCCGGCCTCTCCTCCGGTTGCGCTGCCGGAGCCGCGAGTGCTATCACCGGCTCCGACTGGTCGGTCGCCGACGCCTCGAGGGTCAGCGCCGCTGTGGGAGGCTTCTTCGGTGGATGCGAAGGTCCTGCCCCCGATGCCGGCCTCTTCCTCGCTGCGTACTGTCGGATCTCGACGTCGGTCGGCCGCATCCTCGGAGGTGTCCCTGCGATACCGACAGAAATATTAATCTAAGAACCGGAATAAAGGCCGGATGAAAAGAGAACCGAGGGATCGGGCGATACCTAGTCGGGGGACCAAGCTCAGGCCAGCGTCATAGAGAGCTTGTTCGGTAACAAGCTCCCTCTGCTTCGGGACCGATATGTCCTTGAGTTGGTGGAAGTCCTCCCGGTCATCCGCCTCCACCCGACTGTTCTCGTTTGCTTCGGTTCGGGGCACGCCCCAGCGAGAAGGGAAGCCCCAGGGAGAAGAAGATGAGACGAAGAAAAACTGGTTCTTCCACCCGTGGATAGACGATGGAAGACCAGTGATAAAGGAAAGACTCTTTCGGGGGTTGAAGAGCCACCACCCTCGGGCCTTAGGATGGGGTCGGAGCACAAAAAATGCCCGGAAGAGCGAGATACGAGGGTTGGTCGGCAGAAGCTGACACAACAAAGCGAAGCTGATTATTAGTCGGACGGAGTTCGGCGCCAGTTGCGCCGGACAAAGTCCGTAATAATCCAGCAGATTCCGGACGAACTCCGAAATCGGAAGCCGAAGAGATCTTCGACGTACAGCGCCAATTGGCCCGGCGGAGGGTTGTTAACCCGACCGCCGACCCCTGGGGCAGAAAGTTGAAACTGCTCTAGGATGCAATACTGATCCCGAAGCCGATCAACGTTCGGCCCCGAAAGCGAGGAAACCTCAACTTCCGGAGTCGACCGAGGGTCATCGGTCGGATTTCCCGACCGAGCCCCCCGAGATGGATTTTCGGCCATCGCACCAGAACCGAGGGAAAGGCGAGGCCGAAGAAGAAAAAGAAGAAGAAGAAAAAGAAGAAGAAGGAGAAGAAGAAGAAGAAAGAAGAGAAGGATCACGAACCCCAGGAGACCGGAAGGGGAGGCAACTGCCGGCGCCGACGGAGGAACCACTCGGACAGAGTCTCTGCAGCAAATTGTTCAGGGTGGGGCTTCGAGCGCAGGTGGCTCTATATATATAGGGCCGTTCGATGGCCAAGATGACCCTGCGCCGACCGAGGTCCCCCGGATGGGCGACACGTGGCGGCATCTGGGCCCTTTCTTCGGCCCGGTGGATCGGCGCGCCATCCCGGGAAGGCCGCACCGCCTTCATTTAATGCGAAAGGTGCCGGCCCAACCACCTCCGACACGTGGCGAAAAGGCCGCGGTTCCGAATTAAATCGCCCGCGGCGATTCGCGTTCCCGATGGGATGCCTGACAGCGCCCCGCGCTCCCAGAATCGACGCTGGGCGGCGATTTACGTTCCCCAAAAGGCGCCGGGCATCCGATCGCCTGACGCAAATCATCTGGCACCCGATCGCCTGACACCAAATCGTCCGGCACTCGACCGCCCGACGTAACATCTGACGCTGACAAGACGGGACGTCTGACACCGACGTAACGTCTGATGTCAGCGAATCGCTCGGCATTAATGAAACACCTGACATCGTATCGACTCGCGGTACGGTCGGGTTGTGGCATACGATGAATCCACTCCTTTTCGCCCGGCGTTGCTGCCCAAACGGAGACATCGGCCAGCGCACCGTCCGACTCAGGAGTGGAGGGGGGCAACTGTTGGGGGATACCGACCGTTCCTGCTCACGACGGCTCATGGTCGCACATACCCGACCGACCGACCGACCGACCGATCGGACGCCATCACCGACCGATTAACGGCCCTTTACCGACTGAGGATATGTCGGTCGGGCAGACCTTTCCCACTCTCCCGACCGACAGAACCGGGGAGCCCGATGGCCGACTCTCGCAACATGCCCGACTGATTATCAGAGGGGCCCGAATCTTCGTCCGACGCCACACAAATGGCCACCGACCTAGGGTCGATCGACTCCTTCGATCGTCGTACAGCTGCCAGAGACTGTCAGCCCTGCCAGCGACAGGCGGCACTGCCACCTAAGGGCATTATCCCGCCTAGGACATTGTCAACCCTAGTGATTTGACAGCCCCACGGCGATGTGACACTTTCACGGTGATTCTGACAGTCTACAGTGAGTTGACAATTCCTCAATTGTCCGCGCCATTAATGACGGCGCCATACCATGCTCCACTATATATATATCGGGGAAGGCAACAGTGCAGAGGCCGGGGAGAAAAAACAACAGGCTTGCTCCCTCTAACTCTCTCTTTCTCTCTCTCGATTGAGCTGTCTGTCTTCATTTCACTGTTGCCCAGTCACCTCTCTGATTTGACCGTCGGAGGGTCCCCGCCGGAGTCACCACCGATCTGTGTGGACTTCCTTTTTTGCAGGCGCTCGTTCCCGGCAACCAGGTGACGAGGGGGTTGGTGGCAACAAGAAGAAACAGCCGAAGAGAAGTTATTGTTGGAAATAAGTTTTTCTTTCATAATAAAAGGCAACAAAAAGACCTCACGGACTCTTTCTTTTGCATCCTCATGCAGGACTATAACAAATACACTATGGTGTGCATAGCGAATGGGCTACTCAAGCCTTCTATTTTAGAAATAAGATTCTTCTCTATAGTAGTGGTTCGATCTACTCTACAATGCACCTTAGTTTCAGTGTATCAAGGATGCTTGAAATCAGATTAAATGACAGTCTAATATTCTCCATCTTTTTAATCTTATTTCTCTCTTTGGTGCACAACTTATTTTATCTTATCTTTCTCAACTATATGCGTTAGACGTATCAGTAATGGTATGAAATTAGATTAAATAAAGATTGATTCGATCCCTTTGATTTTGTCTTATACGTGCTTTTTTTTTATTGGTAACTATCTTATTCATGCTTTAAGTGCATTTTTACTTTCCTCTTCTTTTGGTCACTAATCAAGTCCTTTTGTTTGAGCCGTGGAAAAAATTCGGGGATTATATAGAATTGCATGCTCGGTTGGATGGGAGATGGAATGGATTTTTTTTTTTTTTTTCTAGACGCTTTTAGATAAGAGTAGCTTTGTTGTCTCCATTTAAACAACTATGAGCCACTAACAAGCACAAGGAAGGACCCCAAATTAATAAACTATTATCCTTTCTTTTTTTGAGGAATTTCGACAACAAACTAATTAGGCGTGAAGATGTGATCTAATAGAAATATATATTCTTTAGATTAGTAGCTAGAAATATGGAAGTACATGCTTGGTTAGATGAGAGATGGAATGAACTTTTTCTAAACTCTTCTAAGAGTAGAGTAGTTTAGTTGTCTGCATTTGAACTACTATAAGTTGACATCAAAACTCTACTGACGAGCATACTGAAATCTCTCCCAGATTAACAAACTATTATCATTTTTTTTCCTTGAGGAATTCCCCATACAAATCCATTATCGTCTCATAAAAATGTATATTCTTTAAACAAAGAAATGCCCCCTCGACTGTGCTTTTGCCCTCCGAATGACGATAGCGAAGAAACCATAGGAGACTACTGATTATAATTAGAAACAAATTAGGGATTATATATATCTAAGGATTAACAGATTATGTTTCTTTTTCCTCGCTTAGTGGGTTATGTGAAAGATTACCGCTTCCCCGACAAGGATTCCAATACCCATATCTAAAAGGAATTTTTAATGCTCGACATCCATTTATATTAAGTAGTGGGCATCACTTGAGTTAATGGAAGTCAGAATAACCTAGTCATCCTGCTTAATTGGTACCATAAACTTGTTAAGAGCTTAGGAGATGAGATTGTTGAAATTTATCCGGTTATGCTCCATCCAGATGTGGTCTACACTGACATATATCAAGATTTATTTTGATTAATTTTATTTATCTGGACTCTGAGTAAAGATAAACCTCCAATCAATTAAAGATATATTTGATAATTATTGTGATAAAATTAACATCTATACAACCATCGTGAATAACATCCATCTTTCGGTTTTTAAAACTGAGGTATGAAAAAAGACACTCCTACATACTTGGTCCATAATCCATCCGAGAGCTTGTAATGTCTTCTCCATTAAAAATTCTTAAAGTTGGAATTAAAAAATTAAAATGCTGCTCGACGATAATGAAAACATATCCGACTTGATTCTTTTTTGTTGCAGATTATAGATGATTGCAAGATACTATTGCGGGCTGATTCGACAGGCTAAGAGAAAAGAACTTCGAAGACTTCAATGGTTTCATTTTCATATAAGTTTCATTATCACATAAAGAATATCAGAGTAATATAGATTTTTGACTTAAAGATTAAAGTCTGCGTACCTATATAAAATTTATATGGTGGTAGATCTGATTAGCCATCCTAATTGATCGTTTGTGGTTAAAGTCATCGTGAACTCGATCCATTCCGAATTATGTAAAATAATTATAATTATTTATTTATTTTAAAGATCCTGTTATTTATTTTTTTAGGCCTTAAATTATTGTTGAAATAAATAAATAAGTATTAAAGAGGGAAGAATAGGGCCAACCGTGTGCCCTTCTCATCCCATCACGGTGGCCGGACTACGGTCGACCTCCGGCTACTGCAGAGACAGGCCAATGGCGAGTCCCATGAAGTCGCGACGTCGGAGAACTCGCCTTTGTCCAGCCAACAAAAAAACTAAAAAAAAAAGAGGAAAGGGTAGAAGAAATGCCGAATCTTGATCACCGATGATTCTCTCCATCAAAACTCTCCATCACTAGCATAAAGGGGTGATCGGTCTTGGGGAGACGGCGGCGGTCCGCCGATCCGGACTTTTTTCGGCGATCGCCGATCGTATATTTTTGAGGAAGCCATGGTATTTTCAAACCCCCTCCGCTGATCTTAAATTGACCGCCTTTACCGCCAGCATACTCATCGAGAAATCGGCAGATGGCTTTGGGATGGAGCGGCGGGCCACCAATTTGACTTTACAGTGGCCATCGACAAAGATTAGGCGGGGACAAGCGCACCGGCTTGTCCCCTCCTCCATCGATCTTCCGTCAAGACCGACCAATCATCGGCAATAGATGGTCGGGGGAGAATCCAAAGAGAAGGCCACCGGTGGTTGTGGGCCATCCGTGACTGCCGGCGGTGACTAGGAAGAAGAGATTGATCGGCAGCCATGGAGGTTTGGGTTGTACTCGGGAAATAGAGAAAGAAGGGGGAGAAGAAAGGGAAACGGGTTCAGGTTTTTGGGTTGCAACCCGAAATCCGAAACCCGGTTGGATCCGGTTACTTAAAAAGGGAACTTTTGTAATTTAGTCCCTAATAAAGTACTTATTCCATAAAGGTCCTTCTAAATTGCTTTTCTAATCCTTGTAATATAGTTTATTATATAAAGATCTTTAAATTATTATTTAGACCCTGTAATAAATTTTATTATATAAAGATTTTCTAATAATTATGATAAGATCCCTGATATATGGTTTTATTGCATAATTGTATATATTTGCAAATTATATGGTTAATTTATATGCTGTTTGATTTATTTATATGCGAATAAATCATTGCACGACTATGATCATGTTCTTGATGATATATTTACGCCATGTTTAGCATGTAAAATTTATTGACACTTTTTATAAAGAATTGAAAGTTTTTAGTTTGATTGTTTTGGTGCGATCATCAGAGTGATCACAAACTCTTAAAATCAAAATTTACTATAAAGTATAATTCTAGATAATAATTGATCCAATAAATTTTTAATAGTGTCACAATTGCATCTAAGCTACTGAAATGTTGATCAGCTCCCAAAGGAGTATCTTCATATTCGATGCTTAGATGGCTAAAATGGCAGATGTTGGATTAAGTAACATTTTCATATCCAAAAGTATAGTGTTTGCTTGTATCCAATATGCATATCTTATTAGGCTCACTAGTGAT
Organism: Elaeis guineensis; assembly: GCF_000442705.2. NCBI lineage: Eukaryota > Viridiplantae > Streptophyta > Magnoliopsida > Arecales > Arecaceae > Elaeis > Elaeis guineensis. The sequence goes on along the minus strand of NC_025993.2, from coordinate 165,308,208 downwards.
ATGATAGATCACTAAACGGATATAGCCACTCGTATATTATGGCACTCATCCAAAGGAGAGACATAATAACGTACCTGGCTGCTCGCTAAAGTTAAATATCAAGAAATTTATTTAATTTGGATAAAGTTTAATAAGTCTCGTTGTTTGATGATAATATGAGTATGTATTATTTGCGGCATTAATTTTCATAATTATTAATAGTAGCATAGAAAAATTCTTTTTCTTAATAGATTGAATTTTTTGGAATAGAAAGAGAGATTAATGCTCACATTAAAATGTGCTGATCTTGATATGATGTTTCAAGTAGATAAATCTTCACCATTTATGGATAAAAATACATCAGAATGAAAGAGCTTTTGAGATATGTGAGTATTCCAATCGCCTCAATTTGCTCCATGAGAAATCTAACATGGTACATTAGGGGATCCACTCTTTCATGTCATAAGGCATATGTTTTTCTGGATATTATGAAGCAGAAATCGATAAGCTCTAACAAGATAAAGATCGACATCTGTGAGTATATTATGGAGATGAGAAAAATTACAGCATAGTAATCTGATATTAAAATTTTCATATCAGATAGTTTTTGATTCACTTTATTCTTACTTCTCTTCTATCAGAGGATGATCTCTTTAAAGTTTTTTATAATTTATATAATGAGGATTAGACAGTTAATGAATTACTGACTATTTGTGTGTAAGTGAAGAAGAGATTGATAGAAGAAAAGATAAAATCGTGAATTTTGATTCATATCAAGTTAGTGAAAAAATAGATAAAGATAAAGACGTACCCAAGGCACAAGAGAAGAAAGCATTCATTGTGGCATTAAGTAAGGCCATTAATAAAGTTATCAAATGCTTTTTCTGCAAAAGGAAGGGACACCTAAGTAAAACTGCATCAAGTATGAAAAATGACTGCAAAAAAATAATACCATTTACTATTGTGTGTGTTTTGAATTTAATTTTGTAAAGGTTCTTAATTTCATCTGGTGCATTGACTCTAGTGAATTTATGCACATTGCCAACAATATTTAGGACTTTCTATTAAAAAAGCATTTAATTGAAAGTGAACGATCCATTTTTATTGAATATTAAGTACATTTACTTATTAAGACGGTTAGATGCTATAGGATAGTCTTAGATTCTGAAGCTGTTTTCATATTCTTTTTGAAAAACTCTTCTGTGTTATGGCATTGGCATTAGAGGCTGGGGCATACCTCTGAAAGAAAGAGTCAAAAGGATAGTGAAGGATAGGATCTTAGGATCATTAAACTTCACTAATTTTATGATATGTGTTCACTGCATAAAGGGAAAGCAGACATATACATTGAAGAAAGGGTACCAAAATAAGTAAAAGAACTTTGAAAATCATTCACATGATTGCATGCAAATCTTTTTTCATATTTAACAAGTATTTTGTCACACTTATTGATGATTCACGATATATATATTTATACCTTATATTTGATAAGGCTGATATTTTTTAGGCCTTTAAAGAATTCAAAATAAAGATAGAGATACAATAAAAAAAAAAAACTAAAGTAGTCTAATCCAATAGAGGTGGCCAGTACTATAGTAGCTATATAGAGATATAATAAAACTCAAGACCATTAGCAAAATTCTTAGAGAAACTAGTATTGTATTCTAGTATATAATGTCAAAACACATCAAATCAAAATGATGTAGCTGAAAGAAGAAATTAAACACGCGCTTAAAAAAATTATTCGGGTTATGATAAGTTATTCTACTCTACCTAATTATTTATGGGGTGAGGTTGTAAATACAGCTATACATATATTTTATATAAAGTCCCTACTAAAGTAGTTTAAAAGACTTCTTATAAGTTATGAACTAGTAGAAAATCTAGTTTGAAATATATGTATATATGGGGTTGTTCAATTGAAGCTAAGATTTATAATCCATAAAAAAAGATTTTTGATTTAAAGAATTTGATCTAAAGAATGACCAATGATTTGTTCATTGGTTATCTAGAGAGATCAAAAGAATATAGATTCTATTATCCATCTCATGCATCATAGATAGTAGAAAAATAAAACTAGATTTTTAAAGGATGGCATATTTGGTATGAGTGGAGAACCTCGAGACATTATCTTTGAGAAAAGATAGGACTTAAATTCTAGCCTTGAAAAGCAGACAAAAGTAATGATTTCTATAGTTATTCCTTTGAATAATATTCAGAAGGAACTACCAATTTATTAAGTTTCACTCCATAAGGTTTCTATTATCAAAAAAAAAAACAACCATCTAGCCACCGCCAAAAATGGACAACTCTTTAGAAATCTATTAGAATAAGAAAATCTAACACACCTTCAAATTATGTGGTGTATTTGACTAATATGGATGAAAAAGATATGACCTTAACATGTTCTTATAATCCATGAAAGGTGAGGACTCCTTATAATGGTTGGATTCTATAAAAGAAAATATTAAGCTCTATAAATAATGACCATATCTGAAAATAAGTTGTCCTATCTGAAGGATGCGACTAATAAGTTGCAAATGGATCTATATGACCAAAAAAATTCTAATAGGAAGGTCAAATAAGATAAAATCAGATTTATAGCAAAAGAATTCACACAAAAAAAGGCATTGATTTAAAAGAAACTATTTTTTAGAATTATCATAGCTTTAGTAGCTCATTTTTGACTTAGAGCTATATCGGATGGATATAAGAACAATTTTTCTCAATAACAATCTAAAAAAAAAAGTCTATACCCGAGGATTTTATGGTCAGTAGATAAGAGTACATGGTTTGCAGATTAAAGAAATTCAGTCATGGACTTAAATAGACTTTCATACAGTGATATTTCAAATTTAATGGGATAACCATTTTCTTTGGATTTAAAGAAAATACTATTAATATATATACCCGAAAATCACTGGGAGTAAGTTCATAATTTTAGAATTATATAGATAATATTCTATTTACCAGTAGTATTTTTAGTCTACTTAAGAATATCAAACAATTTCTATCCCTAAATTTTGAGATTAAAGATATGGGTGTAGCCGCTTATATAATCGATATTAAGATTTATAGAGATAGATCCTTAGAGTTATTTGGACTATCTTAAAGGACACACATCTCTATAGTATTGAATTCGGATGAAAATTTGTTCCTTTGGATGTGCTCATATAGTAAAGGATAATAAAATTAATAAAGCTCCATATCTAAAAATTAAGATAAAGAAAAAAAAAATAAAATTCATAACCTATACATCAGTTGTTTAGATTTTAATCGATGCTTATGTTTGTATGCATCAAGTCATTACTTTCATTGTATCAATGTTTGGACATTATCAACATGATCCGGAAAAGGAGATTAAAAAATTGCAAAGAAAATCATGCATTACTTGTAAAGAATAAAAGTTTGTGTGCTCACATACAGTTGGTCTGATCATCATGAAGTAATAGGCTATCAGGATTCAAACTTTGCTAGATGCACCGATCGTAGGAAGTTTATTATTAGATATATCTTTCTACTTACAAGAGGTGCTATATCATGGATGAGTGTAAAATAAGATCTTATTCACTATATCCACTATAGAAGCAAAGTACGTAGCCTATATAAGACTTCCTCACAAGCTATATGATTGTTAAAATTTATCACAGAACTTAAAGTTGTTGATTTTATTAAGCAAATCGATAAAGATATACTATGATAATAATTTTATAATAAAATTCTCTTACAGTACGGAGAGTGCAAGCATCAGCAGGTATATTGGTGTTAAATACTTGACTCTTCATGAGAGAATAAAAGACACAGTGTCTATAGAATATATTATACAGAGCTGATAGTTATAGATCCAGTGACTAAAGAACTCATTCTTAGGATTTTGAGAGTTCATATGGATCATATGGATATAACTCATTTTATGATATGTACTGGATACTATGTATAAAGTCATCATATTAGATTGCATAATAAATTTAGTTTATTTTATTTTATGCGGATCAACTGTTTACCATGTGATATAAAGATGATTAAGGAATAGCTATAAAGTTTCATCTATTCATAAAGTAAAATTTCACATAAAAAACTTGATTATTAGATGTCATTAGGTTGTGATGCATAGAAGGTCGTGTGTTGATTGATGACGTATTTGCTGCCATGATTCACTTTGATGATTATTTTGTAATTAAATATGCAGTGTATATCTTGTAAAGTAATTAATTTTTTAAATGTGGATCCACGTTAGTTTTTTAATTTTTAGATCCAGAGAATTTTTTTATCAAAAGTTTTTGAAATATTTTAAATAATTAAAATAAAGATACTTGTATTAGATTGGGCTAAGTGGGAGAATATTGAAATTTATCTGATTAAGCTCCATTCATATGTGGCCCACACTAACATGCATCAGCATTTATTTTAGTTGGTTTTATTCATTTGGACTCTGACTAAAGATAAGCCTCCAATAAATTGAGGATATACTTGATGGTTATTGTGATAAAGTTAATCTCTATACAATCATTATGAATAACATCTATTTTTCGGTCTTTGAGACTGATTCAGATACTGTCTCTGATGGGTGAAGCACGTTATAAAAAGACATCCTTATGGACTTGGTCCCTAACTCATCTGAAAATTTGTGAGGTCCTCCCCATCGAGAACTCTTGGAGTTGGGATTAGAAAATCAAAATGTTGCTCGACGACAACAAGAGCACATCCGGCTTCGTTCTTTTTGGTTGCAGGTTGCAGATGACTGCAAGATACTGTTGCAGGCTGATTCGGCAAGTTGAGGGAAAAAATCTTTGACAGCTTCAATGATTTCATCTTCATGTAAGTTCTATTATCCCATAAAATTTTTATAGAGGTGACACCTCATCGACACTCTCACTAAACTGGGAGACTTCTCTATAGATTAAAGTATGGAATTAATGAGCAGGAGATCTACTAATGCGTGTGAAGTGACAATGTCTGATACTAAAAGTTCAGAAAAATAGGACCACCCTTGGAAAAGGGTAGAGAGGTGTTTACTCGATGGTGACTCTTGTCTTCCAATATTAGTCATGGTGGTGCTTTCACAGGATGGCGGTATAACTTAAATTTTTTGCAACATAGCATGGCTACCGAGTTAGAAATTGAATATCATGCTGACACATGGCAAGCTGCGTGGCATTATGCCAATATTTTGATTATATTTTTTTTTTAAAAAATAATTGATCTTCTTTTATGATATCGATCATTGGATCATACTTTACATAAATCTCCAAATATTCTAAACTTCTTCATTCAATTGTTTGCATGAATCTCAAAATGACCGATGCCTGATCAAACAGTGAATTCATATGAAAGAAGGTGAATCCATTTTTTGCGTGGAAAATATAAGCCTGTCTTTATGATACTCCCCCGACAACTAGACCTTTAATAAGAAAAGAAAAAGGCAAAGAACTTTGGCCCAGCTAAACATGCATCAAACCACACCAGCTCTCTCTCTCTCTCTCTAGTTGTTGCGTAAATATAGAGGCATAAGGGGAGATTCCAAACCTAAAGTTTTGGAAACCACCGACATCAATGGCAATACCTTTTTTTTTTGGTAAAACATCAATGGCAATACTTCAATTACTTAAAGCAAGAGTATATTCTAAGGACGATACAATCATAGCCAATAATAAAAGTTGAAACTTTTTACTTTAATTAAATAATTCCAAAGTGGCTATATGTAATTGTTGTTGCTAGGTGTTGATCTGACTAGGATATCAAGCTGGTTGATATCTTGAAGGGCTCGACGGGGTGCCAAGTGGATCAAAGAAGTTTGTTGGAGATCTCGGTATGCCTCTCAAGCTGGTGAATGGTGGTCATCGAGATAAAAAGATGATCACTATAAAGTTGATTGCATCCGAAAGATGGCCAAGGGAAGGAGGCCAAGCTCGGCCTTCATGCTGATGCTAAATTTGGTCTTAAAATATCATAAATAAGAAAGTCTTTTTATTGGAGAGTATCTAATGAGATAGTTTTTGATGCTTAAGTCAGAAAACTTTAAAAAAATAGTGGAGATGCTGTAAGAGTGGTAGAGTAATCAGAACTCAAGAACACTTAAAACTTGGAGCTTAAGATTTAGAATTTGATTTTAAAACTTACATAGAGAGTCCCTCCAGATGGCTTATATAGGCAAAAGTCAATATCTACTATTATGGAATCTTGGAATGTGTGGATTGATCATTTTGGATAACTAATTGCACATCTTAAAGATATCATGCGAGTGATTCTCATTTCTCCCATGCACCATTTTTCGTGAATCCATGGTTATGGAAATCGTTTGTGATTATGGATCAGCTGTTGTTAGATAGAGGAAGATTTAGACATCTCCATGCACATCTAGATTGGTGATATAGTGGGAAGCTGGTTTGCTAGGGTGGAGACTTCGGAGCAAATTCTAAGCGGTCAATCTGCCACGTCGACTATCATCTGTTCCGAGTCATATTAATGTTTATATGTATTCAACTAGCCAGTACTTATGGATATAAATGTATTGCAAAGTCTTACTATGTTTTCCATTTTTTTTTCTTGTGTAATCTTATTGAATGATCAGGTTATGCGATGGTACGTTAATGGTGCAATTAAGTTGAGCCAAGTTGGATCGCTAAAGGCTCGAGCTCGAATCTCGACTCAAAATCAATCGAATCTTGTTATTTGAAGATCGAGCTTGACTCGATAAAACAAATAATGCTCGATATCGATCGGACTTGATTGAAATATCAATTTAAATATACTCAAGCTCGAATTTGAACCTTAGTCTACTCATAATTACTATATATAAATTATTAATAAAAAATAATATTATTAAGAATATATATAAAATAATCAATATATATATATTATAAATAAAAAATAATATTATTAGAAATATATATAAACTCAAATCAATTTGCGAGCCTTCGAGTCAAGTATTTTGCTATTCAAGCTTGATAATAGTTTAGTCGAGTCGAGTTTGAATCTCAGTTGAGCTCAAGTAACTCACAAATAGCTCGACTTGTTTGCACTCCTAAGGATGTGGGTAGCAATTTTGCTTCATGACCTCATTGAGATCAAATACTAGGAACTATTAACTTTAATGAATAAAGTAATAGTGAATGAGTGGGAGACCACGAACGAGTTGTTTTTTTTTTTGGGTACAAAAAAGAAATCGGGAGGCGACCAGTGTAGTTATTCTCTCTGGACGTGATCATGAGAACCTCCACTCCATTGGAGAATATTCGATGCATGGTGACAACAAAGATAGCTTAACCATTCCCCACCATATAGATGAGTACGTCACCCCAATCCCATCAAAGCATCAACCGATCCAACAGCCAACCCAAACACCCACGTCTAGGCATCCAAGAAAATCCCTTCATTTAATCGACTCCCATTATGGCTTGAATCTTAGACGTGAGGGGCATGAAACCACAGCCAGTACCAGCTGAGGGGCATGGAACCACGAATGAGTTGTTTTTCAACTTCTACTTTATTCTGTTAATTGACCTAGGGTTCACTTCAAATTTGTAGGATTAGAAAGCTCAATGCTAAATCTTTAGTAGGATCGTTGCTTCTCCTTTTATTATATGAGAAGAAATGAATGGAGAAATTTTCAAGGTCGTTGGTCATTTATAACCTTTTCCAGGGTAGCAATAGGTCAAGATGGGTTCAGCTCAGGTCAAGTCAAATTAAAAGTATAATATACAAGATTTGAGTTATATCAAGCCTAATCTGAAATTAATACTTTTCTTCCAAGCCCATACCCATCCATGGCCTAGCTGTCATGACTTAATTTGACCTGCTTGACTTCCCGAGTCTCACTTATCTAACCTAGTCCTTACAACTGTTGGGCCACGTTTAAATTGATCATGAGTTGTTTGGGGTAAGAAAAGGTTATCCCAAAGATATTAATTTATAGTTGTATAAACAGCTAAATCTTAATTTTTGTTTGGGAAAACATGATATTCTAACAAGTAATGATTGCAATTATTCTTTTTGTATGTTCGGATATTTTATATTGATAAGAAAGCTATCTGGATATTGATAAGCAGATGAAAAAGACTTTTTTTTTGTGATATTAGAAAATTTCACCCTTCAAATTCCTCTTACTTTATAATATATATAATACAGATTAATATTATAAATATTTTCTTAGTAAATTATAATATGAATATTATATGATGATATTATATTATATGCTGTAACATAATACTATGATATTACACGATAGTATATAATAAGATATTAATGTGAAAATATTATATAAGTGTCAAGTATCAACTCTAACTTGGTTTAGGTCCATCCTCAACTCTGACGTGCAGTTCCACAAAATTATGACTTACTAGACATCTTAATGAGATGTGAGTTTAAACCTAGAATTAATCGAATACCATAGGCAAATCAGATGTCCAACAGGTATATTGGGCTACAAATGGGAACTGAAATCGATGGGTTGGGTCGATGGTCAGCTTAGGCCCAGGCTGAGATTTTAAGACCTTTGTCACATCTCAACCCAACCCAACCCAACTTCAATTATTTGAGCTCAGATTCAAAATCAGGTTTGGTTGGGGAGAAAATCTTTGTGCACTGCATGTAGTGTAATAAAATTGATGTAGAGTGCACCACTCAACTACATTAAAGCACGTAGCATACTTAAGAATGGGACAGACATTTAATACCATCCAGCTTTTTCTTTCTTTAATTTTTAGTGACGAAAATATCCTTTCTTCATAAAATAAAGAAAAAATAATATTATTACTTCTTGATATCATGTATGACTTTCTGTGAATGTATATATGACATCCTGAACCATATATATAATTTTATGTATATTTATGACATTCAGAAGAATATATATGACTTTGTGATGTCTTATATGACTTCCTATGAATATATATGACATCATGAATAATATAGATGACATCTTGTGAATATAGATGACATCCTGAATAATATATATGGCTTCTTAATGTCTTGTATAACTTTCTGTGAATATATATGACATTTTGAATAATATATATGATTTTTTATGAATATATATGATATCATGAACAATATATATGGCTTTTTAATACCTTATATAACTTTCTATCAATATATATGATATCTTAAATAATATATATGATTTTCTATAAATATATATGACATCCTGAACAATATATATAACTTTCTAATGTCTTATATGACTTTTTATTGGTCATATAAGACATCAAGAAATCATATAAGGCGTCAAGAAGTCATACATATTATTCATGATATCATATATATTCACAGGAAGTCATATATATTATTCAGGATGTTATATATATTAATAGGTAGTCATATAAGACGTTAAAAAATCATATATATTGTTTATGATTTCATATATATTTATAAAAAATCATATATATTGTTCGAGATATCATATATATTCATAAGAAGTCATATATATTGTTTAGGATGCCATATATATTTACAGAAAGTCATATAAGTCGTTAGAAAGCTATATATATTGTTCAGGATGTCATAAAGATATAGGAAGTCATATATATGGTTCAAGACATCATATATATTCATAAGAAGTCATGCAAGACATTAAGAAGTAATAATACTATTTTTTCTTTGTTCCATGAAGAGAAGGATATTTTCGTCACTAATAATTGAAGAAAAAAAAATTGAGCGATATTAAATATCTGTCTCATCTAAGTATGCTACGTGTCCCAATATTATTAAATGGTACGGTCCTTTTGCACCACATGCAGTGCACAAAGAATTACTCTTGGTTGGGTCATGCCAAGTCAGGATGGGTTGGCTGGATCAATTTAGCCAAATCACTTTTTACGTGCTCCTATGCCATACTAATAATATCTAAAGATATTTGATTACCCAGAAAAACAAGGAAAAGGAAAAGTAAAACAAAATAATTCCAAGAATTAGAAGATATTAACCAAATCTATCTGTTTTTGCAATTGTTAGTGTTCCTCATTCAAACAGCTACAACATTCCATTTTTATAAATTCTTTAATTTTCTAGGATCTTTTCCAACAAACCAAATATACTGAAAGTAAAACAAAATGAGCTAGAGATGATAACATGGGGGCACAATATAGATCCTACTTTCGGATAGGTGAATAAACACCAGTGAAACGTTGGAAGATGGAGCCACGTCATATTGTCGATCTGTAAAAGATCTTGTTTGGGTTGGGTCAGGATGCCGCCAATATCTCAACCAAAACCCAACGTGAACCTTTTTTTTATTTGTTTTTTTTTTTTTTTTTAAGTAACAGCGAGAGGAACCAAACCTGAGCTCGAGTCACGCAGAAATTTCCAGTCAAACCTAACTGGGCCATGGCTAAGCCTGCCCAAACCGGTCCAATTTTATGTTGGGTTCCGGTTGACCCACCCAATTTGCACCCCTAGCTCTGTGAGAGCAACCCGTCGATGCTCTCTCTCTCATTGGTTAATTGGGACTTAAAGCCTCCTCTTGTTTTGGAGGTTCTAGAAAAAATCAGTCAACAAGTAGATCCCATATCGTCAGTCTAATCTAATGATTTATCGTTCGGCCGTTCTATAGCTCCGTAGAAGTGGAAAATAACATTCCATCTTCAAAGAACATATAAGATTTGATCTGAGTCCGGGACAAAGAGAAGTAATAGGATTGTAACCTTCAGTATTAGCATAGGAAGCCACCTGGATACCCTTATAGCTCGAACATAAATCAAGAAGATAAACAACGCACATAGCTACCCTCAACCATGATTCCTGTCGATGCTTGGAAGTTGTTCTTCACCATTACATGAAAGGAACAATTTTAATATGGTCATGGGACATTCTTCCATTGCACAAACATCCTTTATACAAACCAATCAGGACCACATAAAAGAAGGCAGGCCTTTCCATGATGATCATAAAGATAAGATCATTTTTGGCATTTGTTGAATACAGATTTGTAATCAAAATAGTCCAACTTGACAACAGCAGCAGCATTACAGACACTGATCAAAATCTGTATAGAAGAAATCACTAGCATACTGAAAACATTAAGAAACTCTATATCTTCTCTCCATTCAATAAAATGACACCAGTTCAGAAGAATCAACTAAAAGAAATCAAATTCCAGATAGTTGTTGGAACCTTTCTCAATAGGAGCTCTGACCTTCTGGCTTGCTGATGCTGCAGGAGCTGGAGGACTCTCAATCTCAATGCGTTTTGGGATCCCTGGAGGGCTTGCACACCGTATCAAGGCCCAGTTCATGCCCTCAAAGAATGGGTGCTGTTTTATCTCTGTGGCACCACGTTTGTAAGCGAGCCGGTTCTGTGGCTCCTTCACAAGCAGTCCTCGAATGAGATCCTTTGCGGAGAAGCTCACAACTGGTGACTCAGGGAAATGTAAGGGCTGGCCGACTACATTAAACAGAGTAGCTCGGTTGCCTGATCCCTTGAAAGGGGTCTTCCCAAACAAAAGCTCATATAAGAATATCCCAAAGGTCCACCAATCCACGGCACTCCCATGACCCTCACCCTTGATGATCTCGGGGGCCAAGTATTCATGTGTACCAACAAATGACAAGGACCGAGCATCTGTGGGCTCTGCGATGAGCTCAGGTAATGGGCTGACCTGGTTGCCGGTCTCAAGCTTCGGTTTCCGCTCCTTGGACTTCGAGGAGAAGAGGCGAGGGGTGAAGCATGTGGTAGGAGCTACACATGAAGGCTGGATGCAGGATGACTTGATGCAAGCAGGCTGCACACAGTAGACAGGGTTGTTCCTACGGAAAACTTCAGAGTCAGGGTTCGAGGACTTGATAAGTGTGGGGCTAACGGCGCAACGGAGCGAAAGGTCAAAGTCAGAGAGCATGATGTGGCCATCCTCTCGGACAAGGACATTTTCTGGCTTGAGGTCACGATAGATGATGCCAAGCATGTGTAGGTATTCCAAAGCAAGGAGGACCTCAGCTACATAGAACCTGCATTTGTAAAAAAGTATCAGCGATGTTCCCTGAATCTCCAAACCAAGAAATTTATTGATTTTTGTTTTAATTACTCAATTGCATGCGACCTCATGAAGAAAAATGGAAATAAAGATCGTCCGAGTCTCAACTGGATTAAAAGGAGATTGATGGTTTCAGAATTACTTAAAAAGTAGTGTGAGAATTGCATCTTGTAAAATAATTAATATATGGACTGTCTAATTCTTAGTCCTGCCTCGTACAAGATGTTTTGCAGCATTCATGTGAATGAGCATGCCCAAACATCCCATTATAATGCATGGATGAACAAAATCTTTCTAGTTACTCTGTATTCTTATATTTAGGCCAGAAGGCAACGAACAATGTCTTATAAGCAACCAAATGTTGATTTGGAGGTTAACCACAAAGAATGATGCTATGTTGCAGGAGGCTGTTTATTTTTTGACTTGGGATAATCACAGCTTCAAATCAGTATCTCTAGTATGAAGACTGACTAACAGTCATAAGGTCCCAAAAGCTCATAAAGACTTCCCAACTCCAGGTTCTTCAAAAGGATGCGTTCTCTGTTTAATTTCTTTTCCCCTTTGCTTTCTTTTTCTTTCCTCACTCCATCTAGCTAGACACTTGCTACTCCAATAGCCTAGCCTATCACCATAGAAAACAAAGACTTGACACGGTCCATCAGCCAAGATATTTATCTCAGTCATGCTGAATAATAATTTTCCTTAACGTTCTATATTGCCTTTCAACCAAGGCATACAGAAAAACCATCCTCAATGAGAACATTTATAGAAATGTCATATGCATAATTCCTCCAAAATTTGTCTATTCCCTTATCTTCTAATGCCTCTACTAAGTGCCACAGGTATGCAAAAAGATTCTAAGTATCATGCCCTTCATTGGTTTAAATAGCAAAACAAAATTCATTGTACCCAACGAAGAAATAAAGCGTGCTAGTTCCAGCATTTATTACAGTAGGAAACAGCCCACCACAAGCAGTGATCATATACATGACTAAGACGGCCTGAAGCAACCCCACGAGGATGCAGATAATTCCAAAGTGTGCTGGTAATTTGCACTTAAAGGTAATGATCATCCACCTATCATCTTATCCTGTAGATATGACCTTATGGTAGGTCTACAAGTCTCACCTGAGTTTTTCTTGTAACCAATGACCAGATAAAAACTTCACTTCCCATATGTAAACATACACCTAGCATGAGTTAAAATCTAATTTATTTCATGTGGAAGAATAAACTTGAATGGTAGAAAGAACAATGATCTTTCAAAATGCCCCAAGACCAAATGCAAATCCCAGCCACCGCCAACTAAATGAACCTCCTTTCAAAGTAATCAAACTTGCTGTCTAACAGATCCATTATTCAATATGGGATCCCAACCACCTTGCCCAAGGTCTGCAGTTTCGGTATCAAGCACCACTCCAGAACCTGACCGAAATAACACATTATTATCCTGTACCACCACTCAATACACAAATGTGTCCCAGTTCGGTAGTGGTACGGCAATTTTTGGCTTTCTTCTTTTTTTTTTTTGTTTTTTTTTTAACACATTTGACGAGTACCTTAGGATTTATGAATATTTAAAAGTACTACTTTAGTGCACTTCTAAAGTACCCAATTAGGTTTTGTGAATGTTCAACATACTTAAGACATCTCCAGATAACAAATTTAGACATTTAAAAAATTTGAACAGCATTAGCGATAATTAGAAATTCTATGGAACACTTAATGGTATTATATATCTGCATTATTCAAACCACTATTGCAGACAGCTGGCATCAAAAGATTCTGAGACCAACCCAAAAGTAGTATTATCTTAACTCTTAGACTATGAGATCTAACATGCAAATAAATATCGAGAAAATCATTAAGCTTTCAAAGTTCCAAGTTTTTCCTTAGATATTGTCTCAAAAGACTCTTACAGCACTAGCCTATGATGCATCCTTCAAAATAAACAAAAATAAAAATTACGGTTGGTAAGACTTGATTTATCTGTCATCAATCACTTTGATCATTCTCAATAACATTTTCAAGCGAAAATTATTTATCCTTAAAGAACCACAATAGAATTAGCAAAAATAATACCATTTGAGCTAAACCGAGTGAAAGCACAAAATAAATATAACTAGAGAACAAATCTCAGAAAAACAAATGGTAAGACATCTGCAATCATTTGGAATATTCAAGTCTAGTATTTTTGTATTGACTGACACATCATTAGATGCTTAAATTCAAAACACTATCCTTGTAGATCAATCAGGGCACATGACGCATTTAGGTCATTATGATTTATGACCATTTGAAAGTCTCCAATAATGACTACTCAAATAGCATAGAAGAAAAAAAAGAAAAGGAAGGAGAAGACATGGGAAAGGACGAAAGAAAGAAAGTAAGGATGGAAGAGAGAAAAAAGAAAGAAATGAGGAAAAAAAGAAACGGCAAGAAAAAAAGAAAGAGAGAAAGAAAGAAATAAAGGAAATAAGAAGAAAAGAAAAGAAAAAAGGAAAGGAACGAAGAAAGGAAAGAAAGAAGAAAAAAAAGGAAAGAAAAAAAGGCAAGTAGAAGAAAAAGAACAAGGAAAGAAGGGAAAAGGGAAAGAAAGGAGAAGGAAAAAGAAAATATACAAGGGTAAGAAGCCTTAAACTGCTCGGAACTGGCCTGGTTCCGATGTCAATAATTTTGCGAATTTTACCTCCATTTATCTTCACCAGAAGCAATTCTTGACATTGATTTTCCTACCTCAGCACATAAGATCAGAATGGAAAAAAAAAAGCTACTATTCTTTTTAAAATATTTCCTACTCCTCAAATCTTCACCTCAATTTTTGGCCTTATGATGCTTTTCTAGAAGCGATTCTTCTAAAATCAAGACAGACCTTATGTTCAGAATTCCCATCCAACTTCCGATTTCTTCTTGTTCTCTGCTACTTCGTTTATTGGTACTTTTTTACTTACAATTTTCCATCCTCAGCTTTTGCGCACCATTCCCAGATAACTAAAAAGCCTAGTGAAACTCCAAGAATCGATATGCGAGCTTTTGCGCACCAAACATGTCATTTACAAATTGCATAGGAAGAATCATAATACCAATTGATATGCAAGCTTTAATGCTAATTTTGACCAAAAAACTCAGTATACCTGAAAAGACATCCTAAATTTTCATTTGAAGCACGATCACCTAAAACATTCAACATCCAGCAACAAGAGTCACGAAATAAATACTCTCATAAAGAAAACAGTCCTTTACTTCAACAAAGAATGCAAATTGCTAAATGACACAAAATAAAACCTTTTTTTCTCAACGGAAGGACAAGCCTTTTTTTATATATCATACATTGAAAGAGTCAAATTGGATCCTGAATCCACATTTTCATTATACTAAAACTCACCCACTCTCTCTGTCACACACAGTCAAGCATCCGCTATCAGCCATCTTTTGTATGGCTTACCATCTAGAAAGACAATTTGTCTCAAACCCTCGAGTAAGATTTTTGTGACAAGAGACTCCATTATCCATCCTCCTCCAAGAGCGACGCCTACCACTTTCAAAATTTTAAACCCTTTCATGTATCTCATAGTCCTTTTGCATCAAAACACAATAATTTCAGCATTAGAAACAATCAACTATTATTTAATAGGAATGGTAGAACTTATTTCAATAGAATGCCTAAATAATTGATGAACAATGTCATCCATCAGAAGGTTGCCGCGTAGATGGAAAATGTCTTCTGATAATAAAAATGCCACTGCAAGTAGTTATCTGGTATACATCTATGTTAACAAAAGGCCTTTGTGTGTGCAAGTGTATGTCTTAGTTTCAGTGTTTTGTTGCAGAATATGTGGGGGATATCCCCAACATGGGTTGATCCCCCCCCCCCCCCTCAAAAAACCCCACCAAAACCCTAATAATAATAATAATAATAAAATAAAATCTTGCCAAACACCATATAACTGGGGCTTATACTCGGCAGGTAATATCCAACCCCTAATCCACCAAAATGATGGAATACATAATCTACATTTATACTCAGACTAGCATATAAGAGGACAGCTAATATACATGCATGCATTATGTGTTAGGCTGCAAAGTAATCCAAGTTTCATCAACTTATGTAGAGATGCTAACCAGAATAGCTTTGAATAAATCACATATAGGTCAATTTGAAACTTATTTCCAGGAATAACAAAAAATATAAAACTCCCATGGTAATATAATTTTGCAGCACTACATTTACCTGAAAGAAGCTAATAAACCTAAGCCAAGCGGAAAGCATAGTGAGAAACATTTCCGCTTGCTAATTATGTATTGGACCCCCACCATGCAAATTAATATTGATGGCATTGGGTGAAATAAGGCTGGATAAATAATAAAATTTAAGTGTTGATAATATATCCTGCTCCTAAATATAAAATTAGATAACACAAACTGCCTTTTAGATTTAATAATCAAAGCAATCTACGTATCTAAAACATTGAAATAAAAATGGAATGCACTGGGAGGGTCAAACATTGCACTTACAGGGATGGCTGGAATCAGGTTCATCTAGCTACAATCTTATTGGATTAGACCTAGGTGCATCCACTTGACCGAAAACCAATTATCCATCATGATCACCACTCCTCCTAAATGAATAAAACCAATGAAGAAAATCTAATAACTAACTACTCTCCCTTTCTGTCACAGAGATTCTATACCTCATTCCTCATCAAAAAGTTAGTTTCATCTTTGCACTGCCTTTATTCCCACAAACAGTAAGTTGAAAAGATTCTCAAGTCCCATCAGATTGAATATGAGGAATAAAGTCAAGGTCTATAACAGTACAGCCAAGTTGAACATAGATTCGCATGACGTAAATGAAGGCGGGCTCAGTCAACCACAAGCTAGCCCGCTGGCAACTCTAATGAGAATAAAAGAACAACATAACTAAAGCCTGAGTCAACAAGTTCTCCATTGGTCCTAAAGACATCAACCTGTTAACAAGTAAACATTGCCTGTATGTACACACTTGTTGTTTATTGATATTGATCGCTTGATTCTATGTTCACAAGTTTTACATGACATAGTCATATCAGCCAGTATTAATGACGGACATAATCCTATTTTCACTGAACTATTACTGTATCTGTTTCCACAAGTCAAGTAATTCTAACACTTTGAACAGTAATTTGTCTCTTCATATTCTTTTTCCCTGCAAAGCTAGTGCTAACAACAAATACTAATTTTCTTGCCTAATGGATCATAGACTATCTTTAGAGAACAGGGAACCTCAGTTTGCTGCGGCATGTGTTCCAAACAATTTGAGGACTTTGTTGAACTTCTGCTGCATCCCTAGGTTGACATTTTGGTTTCAAATTCTAATTAATGTTCTATTTATTAATGACCAAAAAGATGAAGCAGCACAGAAGCATTCAGATCAATTAAAATGCAAAACATATATAGGACAACACATGTAGAGTGTAGCTTATGGATTAAAAAGAAAAAGACTGGATGACGAATATCGTGGGAGGATAAAAAGTGGGGACGATATCCTTATAAACTAATTGAAAGAGAAATTCACATAATAGGGACTTACAATAGTAATCCAATTGTGTAGCCTAGCACCTGGTAGTGATATGGCAAACTGGTTTTAAATCATTTTACAGGTCAGTCGCTCCATAGTAATTTAAAAAAAGATATACTACCATTTGTCTGTAAGACAAGGAAAATAGTAGGAGTTCTATTATATGATTCATTTACCATAAAGAAACATTAGAACAAAACTACCAGGCAATATAGTTTACATATACCCATGTTTCAAACAAGCAAACAAAAAGGCTCATCAACCCAATGCAATGAAATTCTATAGACAAAGAAAATATGCATATTTTATAACTAAATAGAGATCATAAGATATGGGTTCCTACTTGACAGCTTGTTCTGGAAAATATTTTCCAGGTTGCCTCTGCCGAAGCATATGCAGATCTCCTCCTGGGCAAAACTCCATGACCAAACATGAGAATTTATCAGTCTCAAAGTGCGTATATAATGTTGGCAGAAATGGATGATCCAAGCATTGCAATGTCTCTCTTTCAGTCTGCGCTCTAAGCAGCTTTTTACGACTTGCTAGAGATTCCTTGTCCATAACCTTCATTGCAAAATAACATTTAGTCCCACTCAATTCTGACAAATACACACTGCCAATATCACCACAGCCTAATCTCTTAAGCAGCCTGAAATGGCTCAAACCAAGAACACCATCTCTAGCCCTGATGACCTGAATCGCTTCCCATCTTGGATCATTTGCTTTGTGAGGCTTGTTTACACCACTGCATAAGCTACTACAAGTGCTTTCATCACTCACATCACTGCTTGTGCTAGCCCTGCACATGCTGCCCTTGCCATTCTCAATAAAATCAGCACGGTCACATATCTTAGCATTTCCACTAGTCTTTGTCAGACAGCCGGTGCCATCACTAACTTGAGCAGAAGCCAAGCTATTCTTCACACCATCCTGCTCACAATTGTTCTTCTCTTGACCTCCACTGCCTTCCAAGCCTGCAGTACCATTTAACCGAGGCAGCTCCACCAGATCACCTTGCTGGGTAGGTCGCTTCAGACCCAAATTGTTTGGCTCAGAAGACTTGGTAGCCTTAGCAGGAACCTTTTCAGTTGTTGAGCCAGTAGACCCCTTATGGTGGTGATTCAATTTTGGGTCTGTTAGAGCAGCAGTAGCTGTATCTTTTGATGTGTTCATCAGCACAGATTTTTGCAATATTCTTGGTGTGGTAGGCTCCGACTTGCTTGTCTTAGGAATTTGCAAAGGGGAAAGCTTGCAGGAAGCTGGTTCCACTTCATGACTACCAGGTGTTTTGTGTTGCTGGTCAGAGCAGGTCTTAGTAGTAGTCTTTGAAGCCATTTATCAGACCACTGATTATCGAATATATAAGACCAATACAACCCAAAACTCGTTCTATTGTTCAGAAAGAATGCTACACCGAGGCACCTCATCGACAGCATAGAATGCCTCTTCCCCCATCACACACTTCCTAATACAACAGTGAAATCAATCTTTCTCTAGCATAAAGCTTCAATAAAGAAAAATATAGTAATCAAGCAAGACCATTTAAAAAAGAGAAAACCATCAAGCTCCAGTGCAACTTTAGCATAGCGATCATATTACTAAAGAGAATCCACTGAGAAACCAATCCATATAAAGGTAAAATTTTTCTCTAGAAGACAGAATTTTGGACCAAATCCCACCAAGAGAGGCATGATTCTCGTAGGTTATAAACAAAATGCTGCAGATTAGCGGTTATCTATTCCTTGATCAAATCCCGTTCCCCGAAACCCAAAGCAAAACAATTGTAGCAAGGAAGACAAAAAAAGAAGCAGCCAGAAACAAGGGCTGGGGATCGATCCAGCAAAAATTCAATCTTAATAGAAAGAAAAGCAATAAAGTCCAAAATCCAATTAGTAAAGCGCTGCCCAAAAAAATAATAATTATAATAAAGGAAAAACGAATAGAGGAAGCGAAGATCAGAAGGGTCACAAGAATCCTGATGGAATGCGAACCCTACGAAGCCCCCGAAGTCCTTCCTAACGCAGATGCAATCCCCTCAAAGATTTAAAAAAAAAAAAAAAAAAACAAAGGGAACAGAAGATGCCAAAAACCCTAGGAGAAATGAGGAAAGGGAGACCGAACCATACCTTGTCCCGCCAAAGATCACAACTTTAGGATTCCTCTTTCGTTGATGACAGACCGTTCCGCCTGTAAACCCCCTCTTCGTCTCCAAGAGAGAGAGGGGAGCTTAAAAAAGGGGTAAGAACAGAGGACTGGCCTTACGTGGCACGTGGGTGGTGCCATCTGGACGCATTCAAGAGGAGAGAGGGCGATTAAAGCCAAGGCCGCACCTTTTCAGTGCTCCCTCAGTTAATTATTTCCATTTTGCTTTATACTTTGTCCCCGACCCAAAAACCAAGCGGGGCACAGCAAAGCCCTCCGACGCCACCCCCCTCCCACTCCTCCCAATGCCTTCAAATCTCACACAAATAACTTAGTGCAGCTCCCCAAGGCGTACCCCATTAGTCTCATTATTTCCCCTGTTCACCCTTAGATGTTCATTTGTCCTTTATCAAAATTACAAACGCATCCCTCCTCAATCTCTATCTTTTTGGAAGTGGAGAAATGCGATTGACACCAGACCTTGAAAAAAAAAAAAAAAAAAAAAATCCTTGTTCAAGCTTTGCTTTTAAAGAAAGAATTATCTTTCTACCAAAAAAGAAAGATAGAATTATACATCAAGACATGTGGGACCGCTAGCAGATGATGCCTTTTTTCTAAAACGACGATTTTTGGATTTTTCTCGAAAAAGCTTTCCATGGTATGAGATGGCTTTTGTCTGGTGCATAGAAAATACGTCTTGGAGAGAGTGAGATGCTTCAGACATTTTATGTTCCAATATTAAGCATCTAGCCTGTTTCTGAAGCGGAGATTGTGACCCTTATTTAGACTGCTTTTCTTGACACAATCATTCTAAATAGTTATCATGCTCCATCATGATTATATAAGATGGATAAAAGACAAACATAAAGCAAGATTAATTAATAATACATTTTTTAAAGCAACATGTCATCATATTTGTCTGCAGTCATTTTATCTAGGAGCTATAACAGGAATAAAATAAAATCAAAAAATAATTACATTTCCCATTAACAATGGTCATATTACTTATACAACACAAGTATAACAACCAGAGTGATGGCGTATCCTTACCAAAAAAAAAAAAACCTGAGTGATAGTGTAGATGTGAACATCATTATTTGTAAGTTATTATAACAGTTATAGTGCTTTGTGTGTAAAATGAAATGCGTCCCTTTTACTGGGCAACAACTCCATGGAAAAACCCATTTGTTATTTCAAATTTTTTTACCGACAAGACAATCCTTCTTCGCCTCTCCTTGCCCTATGCATCCTGGACTATAAATCTAAAATTTGATGAACAACTAACTGCTTCCTTGCAAAATGGCAAAATGGTCGGAGGTCCCATCTTGCACTAAGAATCAGTTAATTGCAAAATGGCAAAATGAGGTTTTATAATTAACTTGCACACTCATCGGACTACAAAAATAGGCGGTCCAACGCAAAGGAGGTTATGAAATTGGTAAAACTTTCTATTCAAACTCCCACAAGTACTAATATTGTAGCAGAATTACTAAATGATCTCGGAATGAATGATAAGAAGTTCTCAATGCTGAGAAATTGCGTTCTTCACTGCTACGTTGGATATCACTTATTGCAGGCAACCGGGGCAAGGAATAAGAAGTATTTTTGAGGAAAACATTTGCTTCCCACCATATTCTTAGAACTGCCACACACCACAACTTGATAAATACTTGGGAATCTTAACAACTAATTATTCTCATCACTCAGAGGAAATCAGATACGCGCAGCCTGGGATGACTCTTATCTCCTCTTTGCGCAGTTGCTTGGAGATGGGTTTTGTGTCCTAATGAGACCTCTGAGTGGGGACTCTTGCGTTGCTCCTTATGGTAGCAGGCTAGAAGTTACCATCTTTCTAAGCGAGTACAGATGCGCCACTTAATTGGTTGTTGGATGACGACAAATCTACACCGCTGGTGCAACATGAACGCTTGTTAGAGCCCCAGAGACTGGAGATGGATGGCCAGTAGCTGATGTTTACATGACAGTGCTTGATACGTAACAGGAGTGACGGAATGGAAGTGAAAGAAGTTTAGATCATGGAAGATTAGATTTGATAGTTAGTGAAAAGGTTTGCAGTATCAGTATCGGATCCCATATCAGTATTGTTTTATTATAGTATCGATATACGCTACAGATGTTATAGTCAGGTTTTATATGTATAATTTGTTAGTACATCAACAGCCAAATATTCACATGCATTTTCTTAGATCCACTTGCAGATTGGATCCTTATAGTATTATCTCCTCTTAGCTTAAATGGATGTCTATTAAGATTTCAAAACAGGGAGTTTAATATGGCTAGCCCCAAACAAACATGGATCATCTATTTGGCGCCCAAGACTGTGTCCTCCAGGCCTCTCCTCCAAGAGTAGTTATCGTGCCCAGGTGGTCGCCTTCAATCTGACGACCTCTCAACCGCCACATTCTCTCCCTTATCTTTCTCTGTCCCTCTTCCACTCCGACCTCTAATAAAAGGTGGTCCATAGGCCACTACACATGGGTGATGCCTTGTGAGGGGTATGCATCGAGGGTCAAGTCCAAGTTAAGCCATCAAGCATACTTTACGAAGCCAATGAAGTATCCAACAAGGCCTTTTTTTTTTTTTTTTTTAAGGGAAAAAGTGAGGCAGAGGTACCACCCAGCTTTTATTGAAAGGAAAGTTTTAAAATATTGACAATGAAGAAAATTTAAGAGCAGAAAGTAGAAAACTTAAGCTGCTCTAGAAGAGGAAAACAAGACGAGGAATGGAAAAGATATGGAAAAGGAAAAATGGAGAAATCTAAAAAACATGAGATTGGAAAATGAGATAGGTGAATAGGAGCATCCATAAAGAAGAATAATGGCTAATTTGTTGTGCAAATAAGAGATAGAACCATGGACAGCTGCTTAACCGTATCCCAAATTCTACCAAAGTCAGACAAGAGCTTGTCCGTACACAAGGAAGAGCTTCATTGAAGGGTCTTTTGAGGAATGTCGTTAAACGTTTCTTTCTTTCCAACCCACCAAAGCTATACCTCCATACAACATAAGAATGATCTATGGTGCAGCTTCAATGATGTTTCTTCTCCTCCAATCAAAACAAAGGTTTTCGAAAGTAGTCTGCGGAGGGAGTACTCCTAATAAAATGCATGTTTTCTTCCAGATCGTTGAGAAAAAAAAAAGTAGTCTCCTCTACTTGCTCCAACAAGGTACATATGTATGGGAGAGCCTTTGCAATTACAAGGGCTTCTCCAGGCGTCATGTGGCACAAACTTAATCGAACAAAGCTTTAACCATTCTAAAAGCCCTTGCGCCATCTTTAATTGCCAAAAGAAAAAAGAATGAAAAGAAAAGATATCGAGAATTATTTTATATTGGGTTAAACTTCAAAATTGTTGAACAAGTTGTCTAGTCTTAGAAAAAGTGACTCGGATATATGATTGAGTTGATTTTGTGCACCGCACTATATAAATTTCTCTCAGAATCACTAGTCACGAAGAGAGGAAAAAAAAAAAAAAAAAACAGAAACGAGCACAAAGTTCTCATCTTTGTCAACTAGATGCTTATGACTAGAATATTCTGGAGAACTATAATTATGGGAGCTTTTTTTCCCTTGAACAACAATCATGGGAGAATATTGGATTTGATTTCATTTAAAATAGGCGTTAGCATCAGGGGTATATCAGGTTTGGACTGCTTCAGGAGCAGCGAACAGATCATGAAGAGCCCAAAGTACCAAAGAAAAATGGCACTAATCAGCTTTGCATCATCAGCATGCAAGTCACGACAATGCTGATAAATTGACCGTCAGCATCCATCTCTTTAGCAACCGCATGACATTGGTTGATCGTCAAACCTAATGCAGATTTCTACACTGACACAATCCAACCCACATCACATTTTCTATCACTTGGACTAGCTGCATCCATTGGACAGCTTCATTTAATAGAACAGTAAGTAAAGGTTCGGTGGTACCTGCATGATTCCCCAAGTGTTGAATCTAAACTGCTAAAAGGGTCTAAATTGTACAATTACAAGCAAGTTGACAGTATTGTTTTACTTTTTAGAGGAAGATGCTCATTGCTGCAATGGAAGCCAGTCTTGGTCAGAAGCCTAGCAGGTAATTAAAATACTTTTCTTTGAGAAAAGGCAATTAAAATAGAGGGTTCAGCACATGCACCAAAAAAAAAAAAAACACTCCCAAAGGGAACAAGAGACAAAAAAACTTCCTAGCACGTCCACTTCGGATCTTTTAGCTGCAAAGTGGAATTGAATCTCACTCACAACCATCCAATAATGAACTGACGCCTCTTGCAGCTGGATCCCTCCTCACCATCAGAACTCTAGTTGGTATATTTAAACCAGTACTGCACCCGGATAAACACTCATAATTCGCTGATTAAAAATAAAAGAGAGAATGTTCTCATTCGTAGACAATTATATTGCTATTATATTCATAGTACTTCGTCCATGAGAGTTCCCAGGGAAGTGAAGACTAGGAACACTGTTACATGGGCTACCTAGCATGGACAAGTAACAAGTGTCAAGAAAGATCAGATATCACTCGGTCGCACTTATCTTCCAAGATTTTCACAGCTTCAGTAAAAAGAACTTCTGGAGGTAAAGCACCGGCTGATTCGATAGTAACTGCACATTTAAATTCAAGTGACATACATTAAATTCACAAATTTAAGCAGCCATATTTTTTTTTAAAAAAAATGATCTCAGAGAAAACCCAACAACCATCAAGGCAAAAGATTGGAAGGTAGCTCTGAGATTCAGTTTCAATAATAATTAGGGAACACCCAAAAAACCCAATAAAAGACATACTAGGGCATCATTAAGCATATCTCATGATTATTTAACTTTTAATCTTTCAAGGTCTTGAACAAGAAAATCAAAATCTATGATGTAGATAACATATTAGATCACTGGATTAGTTTATCTTATATGCCTGTGTGAATTTATTGCTTCAGTACTTACAGATGAAGTGATCTTTAACACGCCTTAGTTCCACAAGTTCCTCATTCACCCCACGAATGCATTCTCTGCAAAGTGTACAGGCTCGGGGCTTGGATACCACTGCTTTCTTCTCGCCTGCACCGGGGCCAAAAGCATCAACAAGATAAACACTAAAGACAACATAAGTACTATAATCACCAAATTGGGGTAAAAAGCCATAAAGATTGTTTACATCAAAATATCAAATCATAATTGGTGGTCAGAGAATCTCATGCTCAGGCTGAAGGATTATCAAAGAAAGGACAAACGTCAAAATGTGAGAGACTTGAAGATTACTGCCATATATAAAGCTGATCCAAACGGATGGAATAAAAATGCAATGAGTAATTAAAGTTGGCATACTAGTGATAGTCCATGATTATTATGCCAGAGAACAAACTTGCCGCAAACTATCTTAGGGATGATTGTGACAGCAAGGTCTTGTAAGAATGGTCGCAAATAATTTGTGAAGATTTCTGTTTTATACTTAATGATGTAACAAAGAACCTCTGGTGCCTAATGGAACCTTGCAGTTTAAAAGATCAGAAACAGATGTACTTGATGCAAGAACATGTTATGCACTAAGATGAAATATTATCATAATAATATCTAATATTATAGCTAGTTATTATATAATAATAATGATGATAATAATATATACTATTGTTGTAATAATATATAATATAATAATATAATTTAAAAGTACATAATCATTATAATATATTTTGTATAACATATAATATTAATAAATAAATATTACTATATATAATATTATGAGAGATTATAATTATAATATTATAAAAATATGTAATATATAATAACTCTAATGATATTCAAAAAAATCATGAATGAAATATTTCTTCCTTATTCCAATTATAATATATAGTTATTATAAGAATTTCAGGTAGATTTTCCTAGTTATATATAATATGGTTAATATAATAATTACAATAATATTTACCCACTAAAGAATGGGCTCTTATTGTTTGATATATATATATATATATATATATATATATATATAGAGAGAGAGAGAGAGAGAGAGAACTAAATATATTTTCTATTGTAAGAAATCTGAAGCAAAATGAAAACAGATTTTTTTGTTTCCAATTTTTTTAAAAAAGAAAAGTTGAAACGATACCAAATGCAGCCTAAATATTTCATTTTTTATCATAGCGAAAGGATTGATGTTTTATAAAAAGAATGAATTTATAACATATGAAAAATCTATTTTTATGATATAAACAAGTTTTAAAGTAGTATAATAAAAAATGCCAATATAGAGCAGGAACAAATGCTGTTTCAGTGATTGGGCACTAGCTCAATGCTTGAGAAGAGCAGTATTTTAGATATTTCTTTACCAGATATCCATCTGACAAAATTAATGCATGTGTCTCTGAATCTGGATCTGATCAGATTCAAATATTTCTATCTGAATCCAATCCAGATGTGGAAAAGATATGGTTGGATAATATCCAACTCATTTTCAGCCCAATTAACAAGACAAATGAATCTCCACGACTCTGATTTTGATGAAGAGAAGAAATATTAAAAGGAAGAATTGAAATTTGAGCTCCATGATTAGTTCTGATAACTCTATATTTATTGATTTTGATAGTACTAGCAAGATGATTAAGAAACAAAGTTAGGCAGATGATATATGTTGTACAGGACTGTACCATATATTGAGCCGCAAGTCTAACATGATAATGGGGTTGCATCATGCATTAATCTCTATCAACAAGTAGCCATCCTTGTCTTAATGTTCAGATTTACTACAACACATGTCAGAACAAGTTGGTATACTATAGGACTATACAGACTATTCAAACATCTTCTTAAAATCATTGTTGACGTAACCATAAGAGTAAAATAAAAACCTAAAAAAAGTAATCTGTTATCCGTATTTGATTTTAATGAAGTCCTAGTTTGTTCAATTATGTGGTTTCATATCTTTGAATATCATTACCAATTCATTTTGCTTGTCTTCGTCAGCAACAATGAGTTTCTAATTACACATAAAGAGAGAAAAAATTCTTTTTGCATTGCACAAAAATGTGGCCTCCAGCTAAATAGCAATTAATATAATCTATGTGCCAGAAGAATAGGTTTACATAGCATATTTTAAGTAACTTCGAGGTTCCAATGTACAAAAGCCAGATGTGATATTTTAATAATTGGTTCCTCCCTTTGCAGATGGTACCGTATATAAGACATGATAAGCATTCAAGCTGCCAAAAGCAAAAGAGTTCTAACCATTTCCAAGGTCCTCAATATCAAAGACATTAACTGGACATTTCTTTACAAGCTTTTCTGCATCATCACCCTTTATGTCTTTCAATAGTACAACCTATTAAAAAAATCACATTTAGGATTAGAAACTATTGCAATCTTTAATATCTAGGCATCTATTTATAGGCAATGAAGTCAGAAGAAAGTATGCTTTCTTTTTACCTCTGGAAGCATCCTGTACCATGCTGTAGAAACAGGAGACCACTTTGCGTGGACTTTGCCAATGCCTTTCACAGCATGTGCTTCAAGCTCAATTGCCTGCAAAATTCAATCATATTTGCAAAAATAAGATCTGGCACAAGGTACACACTCGCATAAGTTAAAGAAGAAGGTAACGTTGCTAAAGATTCTGTAAAAAATTGAAGAATAAAGTTCAAAACATGTCCAAGAGTAGTAGGCATTGAAGCTTAGATGCATTTAGTGGAACATCGAAACTAAATGAAGGATAAGCAAACTTATTATTTGCTAATATCGAATGACTCAACTATAACGCTCAATACATGCATATACATATGTGTGTGTGCGCACGTGTGCGCGCGCGCATGCGTGTGTGTATATGCATATACATGTGTGTGTGTGCGTGTGTGCGCATGTGTGTGTGCGCGCGCACATACATAGACTTCTTCACTCCCTAAATTCATCTCGAATTAAGACCTTCCAAAAGGAATCAATACTTTTCAACAAGTCCAAAATTCAGATTCCCATTGAACTACAAATGAAAGATATCAAACCTCTTTTAAGCATAATTTCAGTCATTTAAAAAGATTCCCCACTCAACATATACCGATAGTAGGACTCAGAGAATTGAATCATGTGGAATAGGACAAAAAATTACCTGTCCTGGCCCAAGTTTAGCAATAATAATATCTTCATGCTTCACGCCCAGAGGTTTCTTGGAAAATTCTGGCATGGAATCTTGACTACAACTGAATGAAGTATAACTTTTTGGTTTTGCAGATTGATTAGGGGGTGTCATTTCAAGCTCACTTCCACTTGGCAACCATTTCAACTGATCTGACTTCACTGCACATAATCATCAAAATTATTATTAGACCACAAATCACAGCTAGAGTTTAGCACCTTAACAGCAGCAAAGAAAGCACCTGGAGGGGGAAAGTAATGGAAAACTGAGATTGTCAGATGATGTAAAACAAAATAAAAGTAAGGCATGGGAGCAGAGGGAAATGGGTTGAATGTAAAGATCAGCAAAGGATAAAAACCCTAGAAAGCCAACAGAAGAAGTTGGCATTGAATGAGATGCAATCCTTCATAAGAATGAACAGAGAAGAAAAACTGGAAAACCAGTCCTCCATTCATAAGATAAGGCTTGTTCATCATGTTGGAAGTGAGAGCCATAAGCTAAATCCCACCAAGAGGTGAAAAAAATTTGTAGCTCCACATGTTGATTAAGTCTGCAAGGATGATACCTGTCATACGTGGACCACCTTTTTTACATGACACATCCAGCTTATAGACTATTGTATTGCGCTCATTTGGAGAGTCATTTTCTACACAAAGAAGAAGAAAGAAAGAAAGAAAGAAAGAAAAATATTACAAGTATGCACCTTGAGAAATTCAATGTAAGAGGCATTCCATCAGCATTACTTGGCCAAACCTGAGAGATACTCAAATAGACTTGGGTCAGCATTGAGAGGAATAAGGCCCAGCCTATGAGCTAGCACCTCATCTGCTATAACTGATGTATTGTTAACCATGAGAACTTTCTCAATAGCCATTGTAGGAACCTGGAAAGATTATTAACTACAATAAGACAACTATAGGGTCAATTAGAGAAGATCATGAAAGCTGAGTTACATATCATATTCAGCCCATGAAATATGGAGTAATTGTTGAAATTAAAAAAAATGCACATAAGATGATAATTGAAAATTAAAAAAATAACATAATAAGGTATGATACATAGTTTTAACACAAAGGAGATTTTTATATGATTCCATACCTCAGCAATAAGAATTCTTCTGAATGCATTAGCCAATGAAGCATCAATACCAATCATATCAAACTCAATCTCATCCTCGGTAAGCCGGATAACTTCAATTTTAAAATTGTTGCAGAAACTTTCCAGCTGCAAGCTATTGTCAACCCCCATCGACGCATAAGCCCCAGAGTATTGAATAGCCTCTGTCTTCAGATATAAATACATATTCATCATGCATGAATCATATGAACAATAGTAATCATTATGTAAGATATTAGTATAGGAAAAAAAAAAACAAATGAAGAAGATCCAGTAGCCCAAAACTAAACTCACAAAAATAACATCAAACTTCATCACCCTTCTATCTCTTCCTTTCTGTAACAAATGTTGCTGAAAAGCAACATAACTCTTTTTCCTAATCTAAGATTCTGACAGAATTAACTCAAATTAAAGATGCTGCCTTCACAATCAAGTCCAAAGAGCAAACAGTACGCTACATGGCAGGCAATCATCACATAAACTGGCAATACTTTGTAAACAGAGGGTGAAGCACTTAGATAAATTGTATGCCATGACCTAAACTCAGGATGCGTGACTCGAAGAAGCCATTGTAGATATTTAAAAAAACGTTTTTAGATATTAAAAGCTTCATAACCAATACCTGGACCAATCACACTCAATATAAACTGTAAATTATAATCGGAATAAATTGTTACAAAGGAAACCTCTAAATGAAGCAGGGATCCTGATTGCATTAAAAACACCCCACTCTGGGTTCACTTTTAGAACCAAATGGTTTATGCCAGAAGGGTGCGAATGTTATGACCAATGCCATGCAAAAGATTCTGCTGGCTGGTTTAATGGTATGGTATCCGGTAGAAAGATATTGTGGGTAGCTTTTATAAGCAAGCAATTCAGAAGATCATTTACGTATTTACATTCCAAAGGCTTTGTTCAGTCATGTCGAAGCTAGGGTAAAAAATTTGATGAAGCTTATTCTCCATCACCACGATATCAAAAGAAACTTTAAAGACAATCAACTAGGAAAAAAATATCTCTCAAGAGCTCTAAAGTGTTTTTTTTTTTTTTAAAAAAAACCCTTCCAGTTATCGTCACTTTCATTTTTCCTTTAAACAAAGCCCCTAAAACGAAATCTAAGAAAACCAGACTAAAAAACTCCCTTGCTGATGGTAACCCAATTCAGAAAGAAGCCAACAGCTAAGGAAAAAAAAAAAAAGAAGAATTTACAGTATTTTCGTCTCGACCACATCGATGGGTTCAGGAGGATGGGGGTTGATGAAAGGCTTACTACATACATGGATGGGGGCGTCGGCCTTGCAAACGACGCGGGTCCGCTGAAGCTGTAGGTGCTCCGGGAGCTGCCCCATGGGCACGTCCGGCATATCCAGCGCCGAGACCTTCGGCATGTTAGCTTCCACCGCCAACGTAGAACAAAGAGACGAGAGAGAGACACAAGGGGAACGGTGGAGAGAAACGGAGGACGCTAGGGTTTTAAGAACCCAAAATGTAAAGAGCATGAGTTGGACGGCTCGCGTTAGAAGGGTTTTAGTCGGATCCGGGTCGATGTATAACTATGTATACCGGCTGAGTTCCCATGTGGTCGGAACTAGAGTAAACCAAGCCCAACCCGAGCTTGGCTCATTTTACCATTTAGACTACCACATCTAATTTCAAGCTAATTTCTAACGAACAGCCCCATTCAAGGGATGTGATAAAAGCACGTGGCTTCTCAATGCTTTCATTTATATATTAGGTTTTGAGCTCGGACATATTATAAATTATTTTTTAAAAAAAATATTTATAAATAATAAAATAATTTCAATCTAAATTCTTGATGTCCATCCATATTTTCAACTATATATATAAATAAAATTTTATTATAAAAAAAAATAATAACATCAAATTTTAAAAATATCAATTAAGTCAGATTTTAATTCAATCATTTAATAACATTATGCTTTAATTTAATAGTTTAAAAATTATTAGATAGGAGAGTCTAGACACATGGTATATTACAGGTTGATTTTGATTTAAATAATATTCATAGGTGATAATGTGCTGCGTATGTGGACAATCTAAACAACTAATCTATTTTTTCTCAATTTCTACTTTTATATATATATATATATATATATATATATATATATATATATATATATATATATATATATATATATATATATGATTTAAATTGGTTATTCTTGTTGCATATTCTAATTATATAGCTGAAATTTAATTTATTTATGCAAAATACCTTAATTCATAACAAATATATAAATTTTCAGTACCGAAAAGATAATTGATATACATATATATTCATGCCACGAGCTTAACCAACCCAGCCTTGAGTTAGACTGAACCTAGCTGTAGCACAGCATGTATGCTAGTCGATCGGGTCAAACTTGAGTTCACTTTGAACCGAACAGCCTACAAAAAAAAATCTCAATTCAGCTTAAACTAGGTCCCAATCCAACAAAATGAACAAAATAAGCAACAAAATCCCAATCCAGCTCAAACCAAGTCCAGTCCAACTCTACTTCAAGACTATGGTCAAGATTTAAGTGGAGACGGCTTGATTTTTTTAATTAACTTTTCTGTCAAACCAAATGACATTGACTTACATTTAATCAAGCAGGTATATTTTCGCAAAACCTAAAGCATATTCTAACTGGAGATCTGGTCTAACTTTGAGACAGGCCCTGAGAAGTCTTAATTCCACCATGGATACAAATACGTGGAGGGCACGTACTTGTCAAAAGCATGGCCAACTCACCACTTTCATTGAGATTGATATTTTGTCATTTTTTGAGGGTAAGATTGACATTTTGTCAACGAAACATCTTGCAGATGGTCCGAGTACAAGACACGGGCTTATGCTAGTCATTTGATTTAATCGATCAGAATTTGAAGTGGTAAGCATACTTAAATTTCTTGAACTCATTATCGTTCTTCACTGGTTTTGTAGATGATGTTTCAACGAGAATAACCGCAAACACAGACTTAGTTTAGCCATTTCGGAGGGCAATGACAACCGCAATGAGAAAAGCTTGGAGCAAATCAGATCTCACTTTCCACAATGTATTTCCTGCATTTATTTCTCATTCTGACGACCATGTTTGAACGTCGTCTAAGCCCTTGAACCGATATCATGGTACCAGTTTGGCTTTTTGGCCTTCACTCACAAGTTTTTCCGCTGTTTATTAGCTTTCAGTTACATTATGGACCTAAGTTTCGCAAGTCAATAATTGCCTGATCTTTTCATAATTAGTCGAAAACAAGTGGCAAAACTTACTAGATCTGATTGCAATCCAAATGTGCCAAAAAAACTACAGCTTTGCTTTCTTTCTTCCTTTTTCAGTTATATTGCCTCTACAGCTTTACAAAGAGCAGTATTTAGTGCATTGCTGATCTCTGTACTGTGAGTTTTTCCCACACCATCAGATGGTTTTGAATGGTGCAAAGGTCTAGAGCTGCTTTACATGCAACCCCAAGCTTTTGCCCATCAGTTCTACCCTGTACTCCTCTCCGCATTGACATGTAACAACTTGTGAAATGTCCTGCGGAAAAAACGCAGAAGAGGTTACAACAAATCTTGAGCATCACAATAAGAGTTTCTCAAATCACATGCACTGTAGTAACCCTCTAAAGGATTTTGCTACAGGGTACAAGAAAATAGTAGCTGTTATCATTTACAGATCACTTGCACTTCTCCCATTAGAAGGTGCTAGATCCATTAAATAGAGGGATACAAAGCAGAATCATCAGGCAGTGTTAATTGAATCTGCTGCATCTGTGCAGCTGCCAGGATTCCTGGTACACTACGTGCATCTGGCTTGCTGAGCAGTAATAACAAATCAACTAAATTCATTTCCACACTAACTATAATAGTTACCTGTGTACAATAAACTACAACATCAGTTAAGTGTTTAATTATTCATTTCAGCTGCTTTTGACCTTCCATTGGCACTCAACAGGCAATACTTAAACATGTGAGGGCGGTATTTTCAAATTTTAACAACATGCATCTGATATTGACCGAGCATATGTAGAAACAAAAATCTACTACCTCCAGTTGATTTATCTGATCCTCTAGAGAGTGCAGGTATTCCATTTCTCTGGATTTATCACCCATCAGGGCTTGGTATTCCTCTTCCAGGGCATTATCATCCATTTCCTTCAAAGCAGACTGAATGAACCAGTGCATCATATGAACATACATGAAGCAGAAAAGATTTCTAGACTGAAATTGGAAGGAATGACAGTCAATTGTCTATTAATTTGGTTTGATGGACTCACTGGAACACTCTCGATTTGGTGCTTTAGTTGCTCGACAAGCTCCTTTGACTGTTAACAAAAAAAAACAAAAAAAAAACATTTGCATTCTCTTATTGTAGGATGTTCAACTCAGAATATTTCCCTATTTGTAAATTGATTCCATCAATCGTGATAAAAGAAATACCTTGCTGCTTGCTATATTAATGTCCGATCTTTTCGCTTCTACTTCTTCAAGCTTATTTTTTGCAGACTCCAACTGTGTCATCAGGTCCTCATATCTCCCACCCATCTCATGTTCCTGCTTTTAAAGAAAACTAGTTTAGAATCCCGGGCGATGCACGGCACGTGATTATTTTTTTTCAGATAAATTTTGTGATAATCAACAACTTTGATTCCGTGAAGCTCCTTTATAAATTCATATTTTTTTATTATTTTTATTTTTTATCATTTTTTAAACCTTCCTATCTCTCGTTCTCCTTCTCTTTCAATCTTCTTCTCGCACACCCCCCAAACTCTTTCAATAGTAAAATTGGCAATATCAACCGTCGGCCACCACTACCATCAATGGCCGCAGCATCTTCGAGCTTGAGATGGAGCAAATATATAGCAATATAATGATAAATGATAGTTTTGTGAGATACTGATCAGAATCTTGGTGAGTGTGCCTCCAATTAATGAGTTGTGAGAGATTTAAATTTTAAAAATTTAAAAAAATTAATATTAAAATTTTGGAGATCTAAACTATAAAAAAAATATTAAAAAAAAATTATAAATCTAAACTTTAAATTTTTTTTCCATCTCTTCTTTTACTGCTTTGATCCTCTCCCTAAGATTGATGTATCCAATCTACGGAATGCCAAATGATCAGTATCTATTCTTTGAATATAAGAAATAATTAAAAATTTATAATTAATTAATACTATCCAAAAAAATAATTTGTAATTAATCATATATTAGATAACTATCTTTTAAATCTTAATTATTATTCTTGAATTCCTTATTTAACTATCAAGTCTAGATAAATTTAAATTAAAAAAAAATCAAAAGCCTCAACAATAAAGTTCTCTATAATAAAGGATCTTTACTGTTATTTTTTTTTAAATATTTTTTTATCTTTTTCTTCTTTCTTTTTTTATTCTTTTTCTTCCTTTCCTATTCTTCTCTTCTTCCGTGGACGCCATATAAACTATCTCAAATCATCTAGTTCGGGATGTATCAGACTGTAGAGATGGTAGATTGGCACGGCACTATCCTTCATATTGAGAAGATTCCAACTTTCACATCAAAAATCGATAAAGGAGGAGAGAGAGAAAGGGAGAGGAAGTCGGTAACGGGTCCACGGAGAGTTAGAAAATTTTTAAATTTTTTTTAAATATTTAAGTGAAGACGGTAATTTTTTTATCCATTTTATTTAATTTTTTTTAAATAAATTTTTTTTGATATTTGTTTCGAACCAAACATGGGAATGAGATGGGGCCCTTTCTCCATCCCTTCACACCCCTCCCAAACCCTTCACGGGTCACTCGCTGTCCTCCCGTTCT
Source organism: Elaeis guineensis (assembly GCF_000442705.2). Lineage (NCBI taxonomy): Eukaryota > Viridiplantae > Streptophyta > Magnoliopsida > Arecales > Arecaceae > Elaeis > Elaeis guineensis. The sequence goes on along the minus strand of NC_025993.2, from coordinate 165,273,518 downwards.
CCCTCTCACTCCCTCATCCCTCTTCTTTTCTCTCTTTTAGTCTCTCTCCCTCCCATTTTCTTCCTCCATCTCTTTGCCTCTCTTCCATTCTCTCTCTCTCATCATCGACCTCAAGATCTCCCACCCGATCAAGGCTCCCGAGGATGGAAAAACAGAGGAAAAATCGAAGGAAAATGGAGGAAAAATCAATGAAAGCAAAGGGAAGACAGAAAAAATTAAAAACGGAGGCCTCACAAAGGGATCCAGAAACCCAGAAATCCAACGAGGACCGGAGCCGAAGAAAATGGACGGTGGCGGCGGAGAGAAGACCCAGAAATCCGGCATCCTTCTCCTCCACAACACTGTGATCGTCACCATGGATGGCGCCCTCGTCGTCGACGGCGATCGCATCCACGTCCTCGGCCCCTCCCTGGACCTCCTCCGCGAATTCTCCCCCCTCGCCGACGATGTCCTCGACCTCCATGGCCGCTTCGTCCTCTCCGGTGCGAAACCCCCCAAAAAAAAAGCAGCCGATTAGTTGCGGTGCCATGGCTTCCCCAAAGCTGCCGCCACCCTCACCGATCGACAGCCACAACGCTGCCCCTCGCTCGCTCTCCCTCTACCATCCTCCGTGAAAGCTCTGTCCCAGATCTCGTGAGGGGAACGGCCGCCACTCGAGGTCTTCTTGTCTGTCGAGACCAGGCCTCCGCCCAAAGAATATCGTGATCCACTCCTCTTGGATCACCCTTGTCGGCCTCTGTTTCCTCTGCCCCTCCCCGGACCTCCTCCGCGAATTCTCCCCCCTCGCCGACAACTTCTCCCCCCTCGCCAACGACGTCCTCGACCTCCATGGCCGCTTTGTCCTCCCCGATCCGCCGCTCGAGGTCTTCTTGCCTGCCGAGACCAGGCCTCCGCCCAAAGAAGATAGTGATCCACTCCTCCGGATTCTCCACCATTTTCTGATCCACCATAGAGAGAGAAAGCGAGCGAGAGAGAGGAGTTGAGACAGGAGGAGCAGAGGCGGTGAGGAGAGAAGGATCGAACTAAAATGATGGAACCCTAACCCTTTTTTTTGTTTTTTTTTTTTGCATGCGTGGCGGACGGAGGGACATGTATTTTATAGCCAAAGAGACCCTGTATTGCTGCCACGTGGCGGACGGAGGCTTCTCCATTGAGGGGTCTCCGTTTTTATATATATATATATTAGATGATAAACACATGGTAATTTAGAAACATAGTAACAGCATCTCATACCATATTCTCCAAGCTTGCTATTTTGGAAAGTGTAATGCTTGTGTTTCCTGCATATAAACAGCTAAAAGCATAAATAGCAGCAGATTGCTCAACCAAATCAAGAGAGGACTTTCTGAAAAGGATTGCAAACATTTGCAGCTGTGCCTCCTTTATTAATTATTGTATATAAATTCTTATAGAATAAGATAATAAAATAAGATATAGTTTTATTCTCCCTCGGTGGAGAAATAAGAATATCCCACCACACAATTCCACCATCTTCTGTTACTAACAGCAAATTATGTGTAAACCAACAATAAAATAATATGTATCAAAAGCATCATACCATCAATATGGTTGTCCATTGGCTTGATGGGATATTCCTCAACCTAGATTAGTAACATCATCAAATTAGTGGGTAGAACTGGTAATATTTTTATCTAATTGATAGATTATAACAGTTGTACTATGATAGAAGAGGTTAAACTTTATTGTACAATCAATGCTTTTCAGTGAAGAAAAATGAACTTATAAAAAAGAGTAGGTGAGTTTAGTCCAACTTGGTGCTACAAGAACCACAAATGAGGATTTCAACTATCATGATCTTCCTGAAAGTAGACCATAGCATAGAAAGCAAATTGGTACTGCACCTATTTTCATGTTAAGCCTATAAAGCTGAACCAGACATTGAACAAGGAGAGCACATAATTCATTATTGTATAATAGTGTGGAGAAGGTTATGGTGAATTTTAGTGAAAGCTTACCAGCTGAGCATCTTCTATCATTTTTTGTTTATGTGAGTTAAACCAAGCCTACAAACACCAGGCAAAGGAGGAAAAATGTGAAAACTTTTTGTTATACATACTTGCAAATCAGAAGCACAAGACATGTCAAGGGGAGACGTGACAAGTCAAAGGAACTTTGCAAGGTTTCATTCAAGCCAACCTGCTGTTCCTTTAGTTTAATGTTCAACTCCTCTGTGATCTTTGAGTAGTATGATCTATTGAAGACAAAGTACACAAAATTCACTGATCTATATGATGAAAATAAAATTGAACTCTCACTCTGATCCACACCTCTTTTCTTTTATTTTTACTGATAGGATGACCATTTCTTGATGAAGAAGCTCCAGTGTCTGCAATCAAGTAGAGCCAAAACAGAAGCAAGAAACAGGTTGTATCAATATGTGCTGACAAATTCACAAACCAGTTACAAATTTCACTATCCTTTTGTTCTGTATGCATCAATATGTGTCAACAAATTCACAAACCAGTTATAAATTTGACTATCCTTTTGTTCTGTTCTCTTTGCTGGGTTAGAACATAAAATGCTAGAAGCCCACAAGCACCACTCATGCTCACATCAAGAGAGTCATAGGATGAACATAAAAGAAAATTCAGTCATGCAAAGCATTAGCTAAGGAGATCCTCATTGAGGTATGAAATTTTACAAGCTAAGACCAAATTTAATTCAAGTTCTCCCTCAAGCTGATCAACATATAGAACTATTACCAGATCATAGTAGCAGTCTGGGCAGGTTATGGAAAATTTAAAGTTGGATATGTGTTGCATAAACAAACAGTCATCAGGAAAAGCAAGAGGCAGATCTGTGGAACAACAGCAGACCTCAGAAGGTGAATAGTTTCCTGAAATCCTATACAAAACTAACCAGATAAGCTGGCTATTGCCTTTATTTTTGCACTCAAGAAGCTATGTTTCAATTAAAATTCATGGTCTGCTTGGATTTATGTATTGATTTTCCAACCCGAATTAACCCAAACTTGCAATATATATATATATATATATATATATATATATATATATATATATATATATATATATATATATATATATATATGATAATTCAAAAAAGGTTCCATATTTATCTATATCATACCTACGTTGCAACACAAATATATTATATTGATGCAAAAGAATCACAATGACGTAACTCAAATAAACAAAAATTAAAATATATACAAAATAATTAAATGATGTTCTAGACAAAAAACTGGGCTTGCCTCTGCCCAGCTCAATTAAAAGCTTGCTCTATGAGCCCAAAAATGGAGCAACTGCCTTTTAGGTGATGCCTGGCTTCAATAATAGACGATCAATTTGCATGAGTAGTTGACAATTTGGAGTTACCGCACAAGAGGAGGGGACGAGAGTGAGAGAGAGAGAGAGAGAAGTTAACCGAATACCAACACAACCTCAGCTCTGCCATCCCCAGGTCAATCATTGCCAAGCATGTACCATACTTCTCCAATTAAACTTGCAAGAATCTACACATGCAGTTGGGTGAATCTGTTCTGTAGAAGGGTGTCGTAAAATTTTTATGTGGCCATCAATATAGGAATACAGGTCTCATATGCAACAATACTTTATATACATGCTACACGCTTGACAACTTAAATTATATTCAAAAGAATAATACCCATGCATGGTCAAAAAGGGAAAAAACAGGGGGGGTGATGGGGGAGGAGGGCATATATATGCAAATTAAGTGTACAATGGGTTGCACAAAGAATAAAGATTATTGGATTGATATGGATATCATACATAGACATGGTTAACATTTGTGGATGCCTCAGAATAGGATAACCTGCGAAAGGGTAGAGGATTCTTTCTGCATGGATGAGAGTTTCGTCTCCTTCTCTGCTAACCCAGAGTTGATATGGGCTCTTGTCTTCACCATCTCTTCAACCTCCTCATTCAACCACTTTGTCTCGGATCTCACTACCCTCAATATCCCGAGATATTGTTAGTAATCACAATAAACATACAGAAGAATGACAAATCAGAATCTGGTATCTATGGTATACCTCTCTGAGTGAAATGTAAAGCAAGGCACCTGCATGGTGAACTGTAATTTGACTACTAAAAATGGATGGTACTGTCAAAAGGCTAAAAGCCCTCATAGGACACATCTCAAGTACTGGAAACCTTTGTTTGTAGCGAGAGACTCACACCTGATCTTTCCAAAGCAAAAGGCAACAAGAAACTGATGCCCAACATTTCCTCGAAAGGATGTCAATGAGCGTCGATTATGTTAACATTGCACCTTGAATACCGTTATTTTGCTGTATAACTGGCTTTTTGGTCCAGCTCTTTAGAGAGAGGGGGAGAGACCCCTTTTTCCCCTATTGTAACAGCTAACAGCCGTTATCTGGACAAATACAACTGGACATGGTTAACATAGGCTGTTATTTTCCATATAATGGCCACAAATTGCAACATGCAGAGCCATTGTATGGGACAAAGGCATTATTTAAAGTCTTGACTCTCCAGTAATATGCATTGTCCTCTTGCTAACAAGCACTGCAGAGGGTGCTTAAGAGAGATACTAAGAGGAAGAGAGAGATTTGGCAACTGAGCAACAAGAGATATTAAAAAGGCAAATGGAAGAGAAAAAAAGGGATTATTGGGGAAGGAGGAGAAGACCTAGCTGGAGCTCTTTTTCCAAGGTCTCAACCAAGGTCTTCTGCTTCTGCTCCTCAATGGATCTTATTGCTGCGTCCTCCTCAATCACTAAAAACCCAAACCAAAAGATAATGAGACATATATAGATAGAGAAAGAACTGAAGAATATTCATCTGATCTACCCAAAACCCATGACATGTAGAAAAGAAGAGAGTAGAAGGAATCACCATGCATCTGAGAACGCAAGCTTTTCATGTTCTCCAAGTACATCTCCATCTCCACACCTCTCTCACGCCTCAATCTCCCTTTGATTCATGGCTGTCTTAGAGATCAAAGGATCTGAAAGAGAAACTTTATAGATAAAACACAACCATCAGAAGAAAACAAAATCAAATGCCCAAAATGTAACTAATGATCTGAGTGGTAGAAGAAAAAGAACAGCTCAGGCAAAGCTCATGCCACAGACTCCTCTAGTCATGAGCCCTGCAGGCATGTAAGCCTGTGATAATGGATGCTCATTTAATTTTCTCACATAATGCTAACGGGCATGATTGCTTGCTTCTCGTGCAGTGAAAGAATATCCATAAATGTTTGACAGGTAAGAAGACTTGTTGACTGAGACTTATCATAAGGCAACAATGAGGTTGACTAGGCTTTGATTGGAGACCTCCATAACTTATCATTTTTTGGAGAATATATAACCTCTGTAGCTTCAATGTTTAGAATACATAATTCGATAGAGGCTGCATTTGTTGATAATTATAAAATGCAAAAGATTAAAGTTAGAGCATACCAAAACATAATAATGATCGACAATGCAATTGCACAAATAGCAGATGATCACTAAAAGTATAGACAGCATGATATTAAACCGCATTAGCACACATGGAACAGAAAAGCTAGGTTTATTCATGTAAACCTGTTTCTTGGTAAGAAATGAATTGAAATCATGAGGAACATATACCATAAAGAAGGTGAATACAGTGAAAATGGCTTGACAAAAAGAAGAAAAAGTGAAGTTGCAAAAGGATCCAACAATCTAAGACCACCAATAACAAACTGATCTTCACAGTGGAATGTGTAAAAAACAAAACCTTCAGCAAATTTAGTCCCTAAAAAACAAACTTTCAGCAAAAAATACTAACATCAGTGATGACACTAGATCAACCATCAAAGCAATACAGCAAAACTTCAAACCAGCGTACACCTCAGACAAGCTATTACCACACCCCCCCCCCCCCCCCACCCACCCCACAAAAAAAGAAAAAAAAGAAAAAAAAAAAAGAAAAAAGAAAAAAAGACACTTCCGAAACTAAATCTTGAAAGTTAAATCATGTCATCTGTTGTCTGTAGAAAACCCTGATGACGGATCATGCAAAAGCAATAAAAAAAATAACGGAAAAACATTAATTACGGTTCAAGAAAACCCTCAATAAACCCTCTTCGGAAACTAAGACAGATATCTTTGATGTCAAAAAATTCTCTGAAAAAAATACTTAGATCTCTCAAAAGAGATCATGGATCACCTACGATCCACTTTTGCCACAGGTTCGATACCGTTCCACGGCTTGGCGACTCCTAATTTGAAGACTGGACTTGGAAGATCAGAAGTACCATTCAAAACATACCTGGCATCCAAACCTTATTTTCTTCATTAAAACTCCGATCCAGAGAAATAAAAAGACATTGAAATCCTAAGTCGAAAACCTAAATTTTCTCAGGGGAGATTTCTAAGTACGATCTCGAGAAACATAAACAAGGATCGAAGCCGAAGAACAGATTTTCTTAAGAAGCACCAAGAAACAAGGATGGACGCCGAAGAACAGATTTTCTTAAGAAGCACCAAGAACGATCGAGGAACAAAAACAACCGAGGAGGCCAAGAACTCATACCTCAAGAAAAAGCAACTGGAACGATCAGAAAGAGAGAACCAAGAACTCATACCTCGAGAAAAAGGAACGTTCAAGAAAAAGGTGAATGCCAAGAACTCATATCGGACGAAGGAGCACCAAGAACAATCCAGAAAGAAAGAGAAGGCCCGGAATACCTTTGACCCAGAGAAAAGATGAGGAGCTTCCTATGCGTATCTTCTTCTCCAGCGATGGTCGTGAATGAAGAGCGTGGCAGCTCGCGGGGACGGTCGGAGGGAAGAAAGAAATAAACCAACTCCGTCGAACGGAAGAAAGAAAGAAACCCACCCCGTTTCGACAGAAAGCGGGAAGGACGGAGATGGCTCACTCGAGAAGGCGCGGGAAGGTGGGAGTGGGACCGGAGGGGTCGAAGGGGGAACGGTAAGCGATATTCATGGGCTACGACGGGATACTATATGAGTCGGATAGAAGAAGGTTGCATCGCATGGATCGGACGCACTAAACGGTGTGAGTCGTATAAAATACATGTAATTATGTGTAACTATTGGATATAACCATATCTCAAAATAATAATGAGTAGTTAGTATAAAATTGGACAAGCAGGCATTTGTCAATTGGAGACCCGGCAATGATGAATCCATCAACCTGCATAAATGTTATGACGCTATCACGCTTACAAAATAGAAAGTCTAGTGAACCGCCATGTTGGGTGTTTCGTTTCTCACAGTATATGATTTAGAGAGGTACCCAAAGCTAGTGATGTTGAATAAAATACAATAATATCCATGGTGTCATGAATGAGAAGAAAATGAATTATGGAGGAGCATATGTTGGGCCGGGTCAGGTCATGCCTAGATCTAATTCATCAAACTTAGTTTCAACTAATGCAATAAAAATACCATGGCGCAAGGGTTTAAACCTTGAGCAAGAAATGCTTCCAATGCAAGTACCACCTTCAATCTTCGGCGCATAGTTAACCATGCCATCATTGACACGGTGTTCGTTGTTGATATTTGTTAAAGAACAAAAATTCTCTAGTACGTGCACCAAAAAAAAAAGTCCTATGGAGCCAGTTTACTTCTTTGCCATGTCTCACATTTTGATGTGGAAACCCAAAAGTCATATTAGGATAGGATTTTTCTTCCTAACGGAGTTTGTAAGTGAAAAATAAAAAAATCAAAATACATGCATAAAGAGTTGAGAACTACTCATATATCTTCTTTGTCCAGCCTCTTTTCATCTGTAAGACTTTTCTTCTCTATTTGTCTGTTAGATTTTTCATTCAAATAAAAATGATAGGATTATTTTTAGAATTGCAAAGTTTTGTGTTCCTTTTCAAATGTAAAACTTGGAGATATATGATATGAAATTTGAGGTTAATACATACTTAACGGATTGCTGATACATATTTTAATTTTTTTTAATACATATCCAATAACAACTCAATGCATATCTTCATATAAATTGATATATAATTTTATAATATGACATTCACTAGTACACAGTATATAGTTCAATGATACACACATCATATATTAGTTATCCAACAACTCAATATACATCTTCAAACAAAATTGATATATAATATTTAAAATAATATATTCAATAATATATATTATATAATTAGGTGATACATATTCATTAACTTTCTAATAAATAATATAAATTTTATTGATACAACAATCCAATACACATATTTAAGCAAACTGATGTATAATCTTTATAATATGATGTTCACCGATATATGATTTATAGCTAGGTAATACGGATCTATTAAATTAGTAATCCAATAATTCTATAAATATCTCAAAGAAGAGGGAAAAAAATTTTATGTACGGATGGAGAGACACTTGGCTAGGAAGAAGTGGGCATATGGATGGACGGACAGTGGTGTGTATAATAATTTCTTTTTTATTATTATTTTTAAGTTACGGATAAACTCCATCAGCAAGTGATGCCTCGTTCTGATACGGCCCTTGGTTTTCATATTAAGATACATATTGTTGCGGCCAATCGCCTCGTCGTCTGATCGCCGGAAAACGTGCACCTGCAAAAACGAGAAGTCCACTCTGACCGGAGGCGGCTCCGACGGGGACCCTCCGACGGTCAAATCAGAGAGGTGACTGGGCAACAGTGAAATGTAGACAGAGAGCTCGATCGAGGGAGAGAGAGAGAGCGAGAGAGAGAGGAGCGAGCCTGTGGTTTCGAAGTCGAGAAGTGGGGGCGATTGAGTGGATCCCTTGCACTGTTGCCTTCCCCGGTTTATATAGTGGAGCACGGTATGGCGCCGTCATTAATGGCGCAGACAAGTGAGGAACTGTCAACTCACTGTAGACTGTCAGAGTCGCCGTGAAAGTGTCACGTCGCCGTGTGGCCGTCAAATCTCCAGGGTTGACAATGCCCTAGGCGGGACAATGCCCCTAGATAGCCGTGCCGCATGTCGCTGCCAGAGCTGACAAGGTCTGGCGGCTGTACGGCGATTGGAGGAGCCGACCGACCCTAAGTCGGTGGCCAGCTGAATGGCGTCGGGCCCCTCCGTCGGTCGGCGAGTCTTTCGTGGGTCGGCCATCGGACCTTTGGGTTCAGTCGGTCGGAAAAAATGTGCCCGACATATCCTCAGTTGGTCGTGAGCCGATAACTAGCCGGTGATGGCATCCGTCAGTCGGTCGCTCCGACCGCCAATCGGTCGGTCGGGCCGTCAGTCGGTCGGTCGGGCCGTCAGTCGGTCGGGCCGCCAGTCGGTCGATCGGGCCGTCAGTCTGTCGGGCCGCCAGTCGGTCGGTCCTTCCGGCCGTCGGCCGGTCGGTCGGTGGGTATCCCCAAACAGTTGCCCCCCTCCACTCCTGAGTCGGACGGTGAGCTGGCCGGTGCTTTCGCTGGGGCAGCGACCCAGGGCGAACAGGAGTGGATTTGTCGCATGCAAGAGTCCGACCGTACCGTCAGTCTGATACGGTGTCAGGCGCCTCGTAAATGCCGAGCGATTTGCTGACGTCAGGCGTCTAGTCGGTGTCAGAGGTCACGTCGACGTCGGGTGTCAGACGGCGCGTCTTGTCGGTGTCAGACGTCGCGTCGGTGTCAGAAGATCGGACGCCACACGATACGGTGTCAGACGACCGAATATCCGGCGCTGTCAGGCATCCCATCGGGAACGCGAATCGGTGAGGACACGTTAATGCGGGACCGTGGCTCCGCTCGCCGCGTGGCGAGGGTGGTTGGCCGGCGCCCCCCCCCCCGCATTTAATCCGGGCGGTGCCGAATCCTCCACCAACCGGCGGGCGCCACACGTCGTGCATCTGTGGGCCTTCGGTCGGCGTGGAAGCATCTCGGCCGTCGGTCGGCCCTATATATATAGGACCTCCCGGACCCATGACCCCACACTTGCCATTTTGCTGGAGAAACTCTGTCCGGGCGATTTCTCAGTCGTCGCGGGCAGAGCTTTCTTGCTTCCAAAGGAATTCATCTGGTTCGTGGTCCTCCTTTCCCATCTTCTTCTTCTTCCTCTTCCTGTTCGGTTCTGGTGCAATGGCCGAAAATCCGAATCGGGGAGGTCGGTCGGGAAACCCGACTGACGACTCCCGGTCGACTCCAGAAGTAGAGGTCTCCTCGCTTTCGGGGCCGAATGTCGATCGGCTTCGGGAGCAATATCGCATCCCGGAGCAGTTTCGGCTCTCCGCTCCAGGGGCCGACAGTCGGGTTAACAGCCCTCCGCCCGGCGATCTGGCGCTGTATGTCGAAGACCTTCGCGCGGGTCTTCGGCTTCCGATTCCGGAGTTCGTCCGGAATTTATTAGATTATTACGGACTCTGTCCGGCGCAACTGGCGCCGAACTCCGTCCGTCTCATCATCTCCTTTGCGTTGTTGTGTCAGCTCTTGCCGACCAACCCTCGCGTCTCACTCTTCCGGGCATTCTTTGTGCTCCGACCCCATCCTAAAGCCCGAGGGTGGTGGCTCTTCAACCCCCGGAAGGGTCTTGCCTTCATCACTGGTCTTTCATCGTCCATTCATGGGTGGAAGAACCAGTTTTTCTTCGTTTCCTCCTCATCTCCTTGGGGCTTCCCTTCCTGCTGGGGTGTGCCCCGAACCGAAGCCAACGACAACAGCCGGGTGGAGGCGGACGACCGGGAGGACTTCCACCGACTGAAAGACATGTCGGTCCCGAAGCAGATGGAGCTTGTTACCGAACAAGCTCTCTATGATGCCGGCTTGAGTCTGGTCCCCCGACTAGGTATCGCCCGATCCTCCGGTCTTTCTTTTCATTCGGCTCTTGGTCCGGTCTTTAACATTTTTGTCGGTATTGCAGGGACACCTCCAAGGATGCGGCCGACAGACGTCGAGATTCGACGGTTCGCGACAAGGAAGAGGCCAGCATCGGGGGCCGGTCCTTCGCGCCCCCCGAAGAAACCTGCTCCAGCGGCGCCGACCGTCGAGGCATCGGCGACCGACCAGTCGGAGCCTGTAATAGCCCTCGCGGCTCCGACGGCTCACACGAAGGAGAGGCCGGCTGAGGAAGCGGCCGAGAAAACATCGGCGGCTTCGTCGGTGCGGGTGGAGCCGGATGACGCTCGAGAAACCGAACATCGTCCGGCGGCGTCCGTTGGCGCAATGGGGGGCGCCGGGTCGAACTCAAGCATCCCGTCGCTACCGGTTCCGTCGGTCGGGGCAGCCGATCGGGGGAAAGCCCCGATGGACCCCGCGGAGGAGGCAAGATCGGGGAGCCGCTCTGTGCCGCCGAGTGCACAGTTCCCCGAGGGAACGTCGGCGTTGGCCGACCACAACCTTGCGAGGAGGTTGTGTCAGGGGGTCCTCCTCCCAGCCGACGTAGAGTCGCTGAGATCTCGACAGGTGATCGAGATGCTGTCGCGGTTCTATCCGACCATGGTCGAGGTAAGGTTCCTGTCGCCTTCCCTCTCTCTTAGGAATTTTTTCTTCATCCTGTGTTCCCGACGAAGCGCTTGAAATGGCAGCTAATCTTCACGATGTTGGAGCTCGAGGCCGGCTACCGGAGGTTCGGGAACGTCCGAGCGGCCTATAAGGAGAGGTCGGCAGCGGCCGAAGCAGAGAAGGCGATGCTGGTCGACCATTTACAACAGTCGGCCGATCGGGAGGCTAAGTTGGTGGACGAAGTCTCCCGACTCAGGTCCGAACTAAAGTCGGCCAAGAAGGAGGCCAAACACAAGGGTCGGGTCGTGCGTCGTCTTCGGCACGAGCGGGACGGCGCTACCGCCGAACTCCAAAGCGAGCGCGAGCAGCTTCGGGTCAGCCTGGAGAAGCTCGCCGAAGTCGAAGAGGAGCTATCAATCGCCCAGATCGACGCCGAAATGGTGAAGGCTGAGGCGGAGTCGGCGAGGGAGTCGCTCGTCCGTGCGGAGGACGAGGCAAGGTCGGCGAAAGAGTCGGCCGATCGGGCGGTGGAAGATTTCCGGGCCTCCGACCAATACCGGGAGGAGATGCTCGAGTCGGGCTTCACCTCGTACCGGGTGGGGTTCGAGGACGGTCGGGATGCCATCCATGCCTTGTACCCGAAGCTGGACGTCAGCAGCGTCGTCCCGCCGGTAGTCGAGGAGGAAGGAACCGAGGAGATGGCCGACCAGCCGTCGGGAGGCGTCGTCGTGGCGGAGGAGGCCGTCCCGGAGCGGGTGGCGCCGATCGATATCCCCTCGCCGACCGAAGCCCCTCCTTCAGCCGCCGACCCAGCGCTGCTTATGGCCGACACGCCGGTCATCCCCGATCCTCCGTCGGTCGAGGAGATCGACTAAGACAGATGATCGGGCCCTGCCGACTACCTCTATTTTTGTTTTTCTTTTTTTCTGAAGTACTTGTAATCGGGCTTCGACCCGACTTTGTAATTCTCTTTCAGTTTTGAATGAAACTTTTTCACTCTCTCCCTTTGTTTGTAACGTCGAATGTATCTGTAATGTCGCATGCCCATGTGAGTCGCTAACTTAAAATAAGTCGCTAACTGCCATAGGTCGGTTAGGACGTTTGGCAACTTATGCCGATCCGAAGGAAGGGTAAGTCCCGACTTTGGGTCGGCCTCTGATAGTCGAACTCATCAGTCGGACGCGTCTTGTTGAGTCGGGAGCCGACCGAACCTGGTAAAGGTTCGGTAGTCGGGCTTCCATAGACGCGTTCAGTCGAATGTCGTCCGGCGCAATGTCGGGGGGAACGACAATAAGTCGAATCCCCATGCCCTTGCGTCGGGTATTCATTCTGTATCTTTCGACACACGGTAGCAAGCCGGGTGTCGTCCAGCCGGCCGTATGTCGGTCGGCAAGTCGTGGATGCGACTAAGGTCGCGTTGTGCGATAGACGGTGGTAAACCGAATATCCCTCGACCGACCGTAGCCTGGTCGGAAGTCGCGACGTCAGTCGCGTAGGCTCTTCGCCTATCTTTGGTCGGGGCCCGATCGGTTTGTCAGCCAATGGTTTGGCCCGAAAGTTCGATCGTAGAAGGAATGTCAACTCCCGTCCATAAGGGTTCATCGGCCCTTATAAGGGTCCGACGCATCGTCGAAGGAGTGTCAACTCCCGCCAATGAGAGTCCATCGGTCCTTGTGAGGATCTGACGCATCGTCGAAGGAGTGTCAACTCCCGGTCATGTAGATGAGTCGGTCCTCGCAGGAGTCCGATGGATCACCGACGATAAGGCCACTGGTTCCAAGAGGATACTAAGTCCACATCGTCATGTCGGGGCTTGACCTTGATGAGCACCGATCATTAGTCGAAGAGTTAAAACTCCGAACTTTCAAACTGAGTTTGTATTCCGACTATTGAATTACAAAATTCACTGGTAATACAGCTTCAAGTTGTCGGTATTCCAAGTTCGGGGAATGGGTTTCCCCTCAAGGGTCTCCAGTCGGTAGGCTCTCGGTCCGTAGGTGTCTGCTACCTTGTAGGGTCCTTCCCAATTGGGAGCCAGCTTCCCTTGGTCCAAGGGCTTCGACACTTCTGCCTTCCTCAAGACCAGGTCGCCAGGCCTGAAAAGCTTTGGTCTGACCTTGGCATTGTAATACCGAGCGACCCTATGTCGGTACGAAGCCATGCGAATTTGGGCCTCGTCCCGCAGTTCGGGGAGGAGGTCCAGGTCGGCCCTCCGACTCTCGGAGTTGTCCGGCTCTTGGTACCGCTCGACCCTTGAAGATGGCAGGCCAATCTCGAGCGGGATCATGGCCTCCGTCCCATAGGCCAAACTGAAAGGCGATTCTCCGGTCGGAACGCGGGGGGTCGTTCGGTAAGCCCACAGAACGGAGCCCAGCTCGTCGACCCAGAGACCTTTGGCTTCGTTTAGTCGGGTCTTGAGTCTGTGGAGCAAGGTTCGGTTGGTCACCTCGACCTCGCCGTTGGACTGGGGGTGCCCGACCGAAGTCAGTCGGTGCCTGATGTGGAACCTGGAGCAGAAGTCTCTGAAGTCCTGGTTGTCGAATTGCCTTCCGTTGTCGGTGATGATCGCATGCGGCAACCCGAACCTGAAGATGATGGACTTTTGGATGAAGTCCTCCATCTTCCGCTCGGTGATCTGCGCCAGGGGCTCAGCCTCCACCCATTTGGTGAAGTAGTCGATGGCGATAACGATGAACTTTCTCTGGCCCGACGCTGGTGGGAATGGACCGAGAATGTCGACTCCCCACTGGGCGAAGGGCCACGGAGCGACAATAGGAGCAATTTGGCTGGCCGGTAGGTGTTGGATGTTTGCGTACTTTTGACATGGCTCGCACCTCCGGACCAACTCGGCTACATCCCTCTTCATGGTAGGCCAGTAATAATCCTGTCGCAGGACCTTGTAGGCTAGGGACTTGCCCCCCAAGTGGTTCCCGCAAATTCCTTCGTGAACCTCTCGGAGAGTATAGTCGGCGTCGGTCGGCCCCAAACACCTAAGCAGGGGAAGGGAGAACGACCTCTTGTAGAGTCGGCCGTCCATGATGACATATTGTGAGGCCGACCATCGGAGTCGCTTGGCCTCCGCAGGATCTTCGGGACTGATCCCGTCGGTCAAGTATCGGACGATCGGGTCCATCCAACTTGGTTCGGACGTTAGCTGCTGTACTTCTTCGACCCGATCGATGCTCGGTTGCTCGAGATTTTCCACGAACGTTCGACCCAAAGAGTTGAAGGCCGAAGTCGCCAGTCTGGAGAGTGCGTCGGCGCGGGCGTTCTCTGACATTGGGATGTGGAAAATTTCGAAATACTTGAGGCGTGCCACAAGGTCCTTCACTTTCTGAAGGTACTTGACCATGGTCGGATCCCGCACCTCGAATTCGCCCTTGACCTGCCCTACGATCAGCTGAGAGTCGGAGAATGCCCGGAGGCTGTCGACGCCCATCTCCCTTGCCATCCTCAAGCCGGCGAGGAGTGCCTCGTATTCGGCTTGATTGTTGGAGGCCTTGAAGTCGAACCGGAGGGCGTACTCGGTGACTACCCCATCCGAATTCGTGAGCAGAAGCCCGGCCCCGCTTTCCTGAGCGTTTGAGGCTCCGTCGATGTAGAGTACCCAGGTGGAGATCGGGTCTAGCTCAGAGACCGCATCTCGTCCTGGGTCTTCAGCTCCCGACCCTTGGTCGGTTGTCGGGCATTCAGCGATGAAGTCGGCCAAGACCTGAGCTTTCAGGGCAGGCCTTGGTCGGTACTGAATGTCGAACTCGCTGAGCTTCATCGCCCACTTCGCGAGTCATCCAGATGTGTCGGGTCAGTGCAGTATCGCCCTCAGGGGCTGGTTGGTGAGCACCACTATGGCGTGGGCCTGGAAGTATGGTCGAAGTCGTTGCGCGGAGACGGTCAGGGCGAAAATCATCTTTTCCGTCTTCGAATATCTGGCTTCGGTGCCATGGAGCACTTTGCTGGTGTAGTAGATAGGCTGATGGGTTCGGCACTCGTTTTCTCGGACGAGCACCGAACTGATCGCCTCAGAAGATGTGGCCAAATAGAGATACAGGGTTTCCCCGACCTGCGGCTTTACGAGCAGCGGTGGGGAAGCCAAGTACCTCTTCAGGTCTTCGAAGGCCTGTTGGCACTCATCCGACCAAGAAAACCCATTTGCGTGCCGCAAAGTTTTGAAGAACGGGAGGCACCTTTCAGCAGATCGAGAAATGAATCGGCTAAGAGCGACAATTTTTCCATTCAGCTGTTGGACCTCCTTCTTGGTGTTCGGATGACGCATGTCGAGGATTGCCTTTATTTTCTCAGGGTTGGCCTCAATCCCTCTCTGAGAAACGAAAAATTCGAGGAACTTCCCTAAGGTCACCCCAAAAGCACACTTGGTCGGGTTGAGCTTCATTCGGTGTCGTCGAAGGGTGCGAAAGGTCTCCTCGAGATCCTGAACATGGTCTGGGATCTGCGTGCTTTTCACCAGCATGTCGTCCACGTATACCTCCATGTTGCACCCAATCTGGTCTTTGAAGACCTTATTGACGAGTCGCTGGTAGGTGGCGCCGGCGTTCTTCAGTCTGAAGGGCATCACCCGATAACAGTAGAGGCCCTTGGGAGTCACGAACGCGGTATGCTCCTCGTCTTCAGGCGCCATCCGGATCTGATTGTATCCGACGAAGGCGTCCATGAAGCTGAGCAGTCGAAATCCAGACGTCGCATCCACCAGCTGGTCGATCTTGTGAAGCGGGAAGCTATCTTTTGGGCAGGCTCGGTTGAGGTCGGTGTAGTCGATGCAGATCCTCCACTTTCCGTTGGTTTTTTTGACCATGACAACATTGGCGAGCCAATCGGGATACGTGGATTCTCGGATGAAGCCTTCTTCGAGTAGCTTGTCCACTTCTTCGTCGATGGCCCTCTGCCTTTCTGGAGCGAAGGACCTTTTCTTCTGCCTCACCGATCTCATCGTCGGGTCGATGTTGAGTCGGTGGGTTATGGTTTCTGGGGGGATGCCCGACATATCTGCTGCCGACCAAGCAAATATGTCGGCATTGGTCGTCAGCAGCTCCGTCAGTCGGCGTCGTTCGGTGTCGGGCAATTGAGACCCGACCCAAACTTTTCTGTCGGAATTTCCTCCTATCGGGATCGCCTCGAGCTGCTCGGCCGGTGAACCTCGTTCTTCCTCCTTCCGTTGGTCCAGCTTGTCGATCGTCAGAGAACCCCTCGACTCGTCGCTTCGAGCGGAGATTTGGAAGCATCGTCGGGCGAGCTGTTGATCTCCGCGCATCTCCCCGATTTCATTTTTGGTCGGGAACCGAACAAGAAGATGGTACATCGAGACGATCGCCTTGAGGGCGTTCAATCCGGGTCGTCCAAGTATGGCGTTGTAAGCCGAAGGAACTTGGACGACCGCGAAAGTTAGGTGGACCGTGCTTTGCCGAGGTTCGGTGCCGGCCGTCACGGGCAGGGTAATTTCTCCCTCTATCGTGACAGCATCTCCGGCAAAGCCGATCAGGGGCACAGAGACCCTCTTAAGTCGGTCGGTTGACAGTCGCATTCGGGAGAAGGTCGAGTAAAACAAAACATTTGTCGAACTTCCATTATCAACAAAAATTCGTTTTACATCATAATTTGCTATTGTCGCCGACACAACAACAGCATCGTCGTGGGGAGTCTGGATGCCCCGAACGTCGTCCTCCGTGAAGGTGATTACGTCGTCCGGGCGCAGCCTTTTCGTCGGCTCCCCTCCCGCAGATGTCCCCGGGCCCAGCCGCTTGGAGATCATGTTGATGACTCCGGCCGTCGGCTGATTGTTCGCCGCTTCTTCAGTCGGCTGGGGTCGTCGATCAGCAACTGGTTGGGTCGGCGGACCCTTCCGAAATTTGCCGAGATACCCCCGGCGGATGAGAGCCTCGATCTCATCCTTCAGCTGGATGCACCGCTCGGTGTCGTGGCCGTGACTTCGATGAAATCGGCAGTACTTCCGACGGTCGAGGCCTTTTGCCTTCAGAGGCGGAGGCCGTCGCAGGTATTCCTCCCCCTCAATCTCCATTAGGATCTGCGCACGAGGAGCGGAGAGAGGAGTGTAGGAGCCATACCTGGGGCGTGCCGGCCTCGGAGTCTGTTGCCGGGGTGACTTTTGGATTCGTCGGGGTGGCGAGGCCCGACTATCGGTCGGGGGCCTACTTGGTTCGGCGGGCTCCCGACCTTTTCTCCGCTTCTCTTTCGGTCCTCTGGGCTCGGCCAAGCATCGGTCGGACGCCCCTTCGTCCGCGTGTATATACTTGTATGCGCGCTCCAGTATCTCGGCATATGTCCGGGGGAGGGTCTTGTCCAGAGAATAGGTGAATCGGCACGCCCTCAGGCCCCGCTTCATGGCTGAGACAGCCATGTCTTCGTTGAGGTCCCGGACCTCAAGCGTGGCCGCGTTGAATCGCGCCACGAAGTGTCGGAGCGTCTCATTTTCCCCCTGCTTGAGGGAGAAAAGGCTGTCCGACGTTCGCGGCGGCTTTCGGCTGGTGCTGAAATGGGCCACGAATGAGTGCTCGAGCTGCCCGAAGGAGTGGATACTTCCCGATCGGAGATCGGAGTACCAGGCCCTGGCAGCCTTACGAAGCGTGGCGGGGAAGCCGATGCAAAAAAGAGCGTCGGTTGCCCCTTGGATCGTCATGAGAGCTTTATAGCTCTCGAGGTGGTCGACTGGGTCGGTGGAGCCGTCGTATGGCTCCACGTGCGGCATTTTGAACCGACTGGAAATCGGCTCATCGAGGACCAGTCGGGAGAGAGGTTGGGCGGTCTGGAAGTCGACGTCGTTCGAAGACTTCTGGCCGTCCATCTGCAACTGGGCGAGTCGGCGGTCGATTTTCTCGAACCGGCGCTTGTAGTCGTCCGCCCGTCGATGCTGGGAGACCCCAGGAGTGGAGTCTCCGGAAGATTCTGAGAGGGAGGCCGACAGTGTGCGTGGCCGCTTCTCTTTCCTTGCCCGTTCCAGCAGGGAAGGAGAGGGCTGCCGGGACCGTCGGTCATCACGCCAGGGTCGTTCCCCCTCTTCTCCGTGGGAGCGCTGTAGAGGACGCTCAAGCGGAGGCGACGGGGATCGGCGCGGTCGTCGGCGGCTGCTCCTGGAAGGCATCGGTCGGGCCGCCGGCTGCCGCTGGAGGCTCTTGACTGCGTCGGTCAGTACGGTCATCTGCCGTACGATTGCCGCGATCTAGGCCTCCGTGGTCACCGCAGGGCGCGGAGAACTGGGCTTCGCCACCGACGGTGGCGGGGAGGCTTCTTCCCGGCGGGAAGAGCGCCTCGCCGACCCGGTTATCCTTGATCATTGAGCTCTCGTCTTTGTCATCGTGTCCCCTACCTGGCGCGCCAATCTGTTGCGGCCAATCTCCTCGTCGTCCGATCGTCGGAGAATGTGCACCTGCAAAAACGAGAAGTCCACTCTGACCGGAGGCGGCTCCGGCGGGGACCCTCCGACGGTCAAGTCAGAGAGGTGACTGGGCAACAGTGAAATGTAGACAGAGAGCTCGATCGAGGGAGAGAGAGAGAGTGAGAGAGAGAGGAGCGAGCCTGTGGTTTCGAAGTCGAGAAGTGGGGGCGATTGAGCGGATCCCTTGCACTGTTGCCTTCTCCGGTTTATATATTGGAGCACGGTATGGCGCCGTCATTAATGGCGCAGACAAGTGAGGAACTGTCAACTCACTGTAGACTGTCAGAGTCACCGTGAAAGTGTCACGTCGCCGTGTGGCCGTCAAATCTCCAGGGTTGACAATGCCCTAGACGGGACAATGCCCCTAGATAGCCGTGCCGCATGTCGCTGTCAGAGCTGACAAGGTCTGGCGGCTGTACGGCGATTGGAGGAGCCGATCGATCCTAAGTCGGTGGCCAGCTGAATGGCGTCGGGCCCCTCCGTCGGTCGGCGAGTCTTTCGTGGGTCGGCCATCGGACCTCTGGGTTCAGTCGGTCGGGAAAAATGCGCCCGACATATCCTCAGTTGGTCGTGAGCCGATAACTAGTCGGTGATGGCATCCGTCAATCGGTCGCTCCGACCGCCAATCGGTCGGTCCGGCCGTCAGTCGGTCGGTCGGGCCGTCAGTCGGTCGGGCCGCCAGTCGGTCGATCGGGCCGTCAGTCGGTCGGGCCGCCAGTTGGTCGGTCCTTTCGGCCGTCGGCCGATCGGTCGGTGGGTATCCCCCAACACATATTATAGAAGCTGTGGCAAAAAAAAAAGGAAGCCAATTTTGTACGATTTTCTTTGATGCGCACACCAAAGGACTTTTATTCCTGTTAAATATCACATGCCATCAGAAAACGACACAACTTATATGTGCCAATCATGCTAAGCAGATGGAGACAGATCATCAGACTTTTGATTTTTGTACCCCTCGCATGATTTTGATTCACATTTATGCACCTCCTAGAGAGTATCCATGACTCCGCAGCTTGCAATTCAATGTATAACAGAAACAGTAAAGAATTGCTCCTACCAAATGCTCATTTGATCTTGCCAAACCCTTATACATAAATCAGTTGCTCAGTACTGGTCATTAAGCAATCCTTCTGATATTTTAAACTTTTTAAGGACTCATTTGATTCATGAAAAAAAAAATTCTTCCTACAAAGTAACTTCTTCGAAAATAATTTTTTGAAAATATAATTTTGATATATGTTTGGTTGATCTTGAATATGATTTAGGCATGTTTGATTGATCGTAAAAAAAATAACTTATTATAGAGTAATTTATGTTTGGTTGAGTATTTATTTTTCTCAAAAAACTGTGTAAAATACCTATTGTACTTCTAGTAGATATGAAACCATACATTTTTACTCCTAAATTTATATAAATATTGATATTATATTTATATTAATATAAATTTAATATTAATATATTATAATATAACATAAGATCATAATAATTTATTATATTAATATAATACTAATATATATTAATATTTAATATAATAAATTTATTAATATAGATATAAATATAATACTAAATATAATATTACATGAATATAAATATCAATATATTAAAATAATATTAAAATATAATAAATATTATAATCTTGATATTGATATTAATATCATATTCATATAAATATTAGGATAATACTAATATAATATTATATCACTGTTAAATATTTCATCCTAACCATCTATTAATATTTAAAAAAATCTGGACCGTTGATCTTCAAAGATATTTTGAGAAAGAAAAAAGTATGACTACTTTTCATAGGAAGTGCCAAAATCCATTTCTCCTATGGGTTTTCACTTCCTATGAAATGTGCAAAGTGACTTCTCATAGAAAGAACTTTTTTCATTATTTTTCCTCTTAAAACTCCAATCAAATAAGAGGCTCTATTATCACTTTGTAGGAACTGCTTCTTTCCCCTTCCACTTTTCATCAACCAAGCAAGTCTTTAAAAACAACACATCACTTAATCCTTCTGATATGGGTTTTGTCCAATCGTGGGGAGGTGTCCAACAAAAAAAAAAAAAAAAAAGCTTCCCTATAGCACGATCCCAATTCCATGACTTATTCTTAAGCTAGAAATCAAAGAGACACACCAAATAAAAGCACTTGGAGTAGTAAAGATCACTACATCGACGTTTATTCTAGCCTAACAAATCGAGAAAACTCCCCCACACCTATGCATTCGATCTCTTTCTAGAGGATTAAGGTGAAAGAGGTCTCCAACTCTCCATCTCATGCATTTCTCTGCTCTCTGGGCACCTCAAGAATTGATGACTGAGCTATACTAGGTAGAGGTGAGTAAAAATCGAACCTGAACCAATCAAGTCAGTGAAACCGAATCAAACCGCATGTTTGGTTTGGTTTAAAATTTTATTCGGTCTGGTTTGATTGATTTTTGACATATAAAAAATAGATTTGGATTGGTTCAGGTTTGCCAGTAAATAAAATCATTCTCAAATCGAACCGGACTGGCTTTAACAAAATAATGTCATTTTGATTAGCATGTTGTTTATGTTGGAGTATTAATATATTAAAAATAATTCTAGATTTATGATGTTGTTTATCAATTTGGTTTTGTGTTGATTAGCTTTAAACCCTAAGTGACTTACTTACTGAATTTTTTTTTTTTTGTAATGTGTTGGAGATCTTTATCTTAATCCTTAATAATGATATTTATTTAAAAATTTTATTTTATTAAATAAAAATATTTTATGTCAATTTAAATCATTTTATTTGATAAATTTTTTTTGATGATACTCTTATGTGAAAAAAAATAAATCTTCATGAATCACAAAATAATAATAATAATAATAATAATATAAACCGGTAAACCAAACCAATCCAGACCGTTTAAACTATGTTGGTTTGGTTTGGTTTCAATCTTTTATTGGTCCAATTTAGTTTCTAAAAATATCAAACCATTTAGAATTGATTCAGCTTAGGTTTGAGTATGAAATCGGTCCAAACCAAACCATTCTCACTCCTAATACTAGGTGCAGTCCAATCATCTGGAGGAGTCATAAATGGCTGGAACTTTCGTTCATTCTCTTTTCTTCAACTGGGGAGCTGCATTGTTTGGCCTTGAACATTAGTCCTTAACGGTAGTTTATGGACCTAATGAATCCCAGCTTAGAAATCCATTCTTTCTGGAATTGGCTGCCATGAAATAGGAGTTTCATGGTCCTAAGTTGATTAGGGTGGACTTTGATGTCATTAAATCCATCTTGGAGCAAACGGATAAATCTCAAAGCATTAGAGATAATCTTTCGTTCATGCACTAAATCTCTTCTTTAAAACTGATGGATCGTGAATTGAAAGGAAGAGAATTCGCATGGAGTGATGGAAAGGAGCAGCCACCTTGGCTAAGTTGGATCGATTCTTCACATCTCAAGAGTGAGAAGATATTTTTCTTATTTCATTTCAAAAAGCTCTCTCTTGCCCTTCTTTGGATCACATTCCTATCATTCCAGACCGTAATATGAGATTTCAAAAGTAAAGATTATTTAGATTTTAAAATTGGTGGTTCGAAAAAAAGGGACTATCACGCTAAGTGATGTTATCCTTTAAAATTGGGAGAAAATTAGAGGTTGCCTAAATTCCGCTGCATTTTAGGTTGAATATTTGACACACCTCAAAACAGCTCTTAAGAAATGATCCTCCGTTAGAATAATTTTAATTAAGGTGCTAAAGGGAAAAATTCATGATTTGGATATATTCAAAAAAAAGAATTTTTTTTTAGCATAAAAAGAAAAAAGGGGAAAACTTTTAAGACCTTTCTCCTTAGGCCTTGCACGTAAACTTTTATTAGATAATTTAGACGATCTATATAAGAAAAAAGAGATTTATTAGATGCAAAGATCTAAAATCACTTGACTTAAAGATGATGACCGAAATACAGCTTTTCTCCACAAGATAGCATCTGAAAGGAAAAAAGAGGAATCATTCTCTATTGAATGGTAACACGAAACTCATAGATCAGAGAGGATCTTCTATTGTCTTATTTCTTTCTTCAAGGAGCTATTTAGGTATGATTTCACCCTCTTATTATCCATGAACTAGGATGTCTTCTTTGTAGTATTCAACATGATGTTTGCACCCTAGTAGATGATTTTTGTGGGGAGTAAATTAAAAGAGTGGTTGTGGTTCTAAAGCCCTAGGCCCCCATAGTCTCTTGATAGCCTTTTTCCAACAATATCGGGATCTTACTGAGTACGATCTGATGGTACTGTTTTAGGATTTTCACAAGGGAGTTGTAGATCTTCAAAGGCCTAACTATGCTTTTATTTCTCTCATTCCTAAAAAAAGAGAGGTCTCTTGTCTACTTGAGATTTGCATCCCATTAGTCTTTTGAATAGCATGCATAAGATCATTGCCAAAATGCTAGTGAGAAGAATGGTTAATTTTCTGATGAATCTCAGTCAGCCTTTGTCAAAGGATACTCTATCATTGAAATTTTTATCTCAGCGCAAAGGTTATTGGCGTTGCAGAAGATTCGGCTTTGTAAACTTGACTTCGGAGAGTCTTGAATTGGGATTTTCTTTTAACCATATTGAAGGCTAGAGGCTTTCTCCATAAATGGATTGATTGGATACATTCTCTTTTCCCCTATACCTCTTTTATTTTTATAGTGAATGGATCAATGGGAAATTAGATCAAATGTCAGCAAGACTTACAGCAAGGTAGTTTGCTCTCCCCAACTTTGTTTATATTGGTCATTGATATTTTTTCTGAAATTCCAAAACAAGCAAGATCCATCAGTCTTGTTGAAGGATCACTGGTGTTTATAATAGACTTCTATTCTATATATGGCAGAGGAAAAGTATTTTAGCTATTTTTTTTGGTAGAAGTATTTAGCTATTGAAGCTATTCTTCTAGCATTCAAGAAAGCACCTGATCCCAAAATTTTCAAAAAAGTATGATTCTCTACTTGGACATATAGGATAACCCAGCGGCAGAGTTTGCTACAACCTTGAATTGTAACAAGGGGTCTCTATTTATCACGGCCTTCTCCCTACATGATAGAAAGTTGCCTATTCATTGTTGGAGGCCTTTTCTTGAGAGGATCAACTTTGGACTAGCCACAAAGAAAGGTAAATTTTTCTTTTGGGGAGGTAGAGTCGCACTACTTGATTCAATTTCTCTCGGCACTCCCTTCCTATCTAATGTCAATATTTTAGCCTCCCAGATGAGTGGTTAATAAACTTGACCGGATAAAAAGAGCCTTCCTTTGAAAAGGTATAAAGAGCGTCAGCGGATTCCATTGTCTTGTTAGTTGAGATATGATTTATTGATCCAAGAAAAATGGGAGTCTCGTGATTAAAAACATTAGAGATATTATTGCGGTGAATCTTCTGTTGCATTCATTGCTGGAGAAATCCGCACTGACCAAAATTATGTCCGACAGAGACCCTTCAATGCCTAAGTTAGTGGAGAGTGGTGAACAGCAGATTAAAATTTTCAGAGATAAAGAGTATCAACCCAAAAGTCTCTTACCTAATGCTCTTCATTTACCTTCTTTTATAGACGAGTTATTAGTAACTGTTTGTAACAGTTAGATACATGGATCCCGTTTATTTCGGCACTACGTGATCGTGGGATGGCCGGTGATACCTACCACTGATCATGTTGTGGCCATTATGCGCTTTCTGCGTCGATGGTTTCTAGTATACCGACTCTATGTCGGCAGTTGTACAAGTCCAAATGACCATCAGTCGATAATTCTGATATGCCGATGGTCATCGATCTAGAATGTGTTGACTTGTATGTCGGCAATTATAGAAGTCCGAATGACTATTGATCGACAACTCTGATATATAGATAGTCATCGGTCTGAAGTCAATTACGCCACAATTGATGTTTGTCAGAGAGTTGAGAATAGCCGACTGTGAGTCGGCCAATCGATTGATAGTCGGTAGTTTGTGCTTATCAAGCCGATTGAAAGTCGGAATCGGAGGAGTTAGCTGAATTACCCCAACAGTTGCCCCCCACTCCTAAGTCTAAGGTAGCCTAACATGTGAACTGGTATATGGTCTGATATGTTGGACGAAGGAAGTCGTTACGTGTTATCTCGAGCCCCGATTCAATCGTAGATATTAATGATTTCTTCGAAAAATGAAGAGTCTCCAGCCATTTTGTCGTTTCGATAGCCGTGAGACCATCATTGGGGTATCGGTTCGAGAAGATAGTCTGACGTCCGGAGAATCCGATCGATTTGATTCTGACTAGTCAATTTCAGCCATGTGTTCAGATATCATTGGCTCTGAGTCATTCCCGCGGATAGTGGTGATGTAGCATGATCTAGAGATGGGTGCATCGAACCATCCAATCGATGGTCAATTCTGATGTAGCCATGTATCGAAATCTGGAGTAGTCTTGATTTAAACAGCTTCATCCTGACCGTTAAAGGGTTTTATATATATAATATCACTTTTGTTTGGATCTACCATTTCTGCATTTGTCATTTTCTCTTACAACAGAGGGCTCCGTCTCAGATGCTGCGAGCTTTAGGATTTTTCGAGGTCTGGTGTTCTTCACGTCATTTCCTAACTCCAAGTTGAATTTTCGTTCCTTTTCTTTCTAGGTTTTTCTCTGCCATCTATCATTTTCAATGGCAAGTAGGGGTAGGAAAGGGAAGGTTTCAACTTCTCGAGATAGTCAGTCAGAAAATCCGATTGATGATTCTCTTTCAGATTCGAAGATGGAAGTTTCTTCCTTGTCTGGATCCAATATTGATCAGCTCCGAGAATAATATCGTATCTCAAAGTAATTTCAGCTCTTTGTCCCTGATCCGGATGGTCTGGTGAACTCTCCTCCTCCGGATCAGGTTGCATTTTATGTAGAGGACCTTCAAACCGATCTTCGCTTCTCGATTTTGAAATTTGTTCGGAATCTCCTTGATTACTATCATCTTTGTCTTGCTCAATTAGCCCCGAACTCCATTTGACTAATTATCAATTTTGCTTTGTTGTGTCGTTTGATCCCGACCAACTCTCGTCTTTCTCTTTTTCGAGCCTTCTTCATCCTTCATCCCCATCCGAAAGTCAAGGGGTGGTAGTTCTTTAACCCGAAGAAGGATTTATCTTTTATTTCGATCTTCCATCGTCTATTCATAAATATAAAAACCAATTTTTCTTTGTCTCTTCTCCTTCTTCTTGGGGCTTCCCTTCATCCTGGAGCGATCCGAGAACCGGCCTCAACGAATGTAGTCGGGTCGATATCACTGATCGAAAATTTTTTTCCCAACTTAAGGATATAGAAGTCCCAGCACAGCGAGAGCTAATGACGGAGCAAGCTCTCTATGACGTCGGACTTAGTTCGATGACTTCATTAAGTATAGCATAATCGGTCATTTTATTTTTTGTTTATTTTTAAACTTTGTAATTGAACTTTTGCTTTCTAATTGCAGCTATGCTCCCGCTAGCACGAGTCTCAGCCGTCGACGTTCGCCAATATACTACTAAGACGAGAGCAGTGACCGGTGCCTGACCATCCCAAACGACAAGGAAGAGTTGGGTTGATTCGAAGTCAGTATCGGCGAGAGAGCCCAACATTCGATCGACGGTGGCTCCCAACACTAAGTCAGTCATTACGTTGTCGGCTCCGATAATGCTTCCTTCTGTCGAAGTACTGTTGATTGGAGTAGAGATGGCAAGAGATGA
Source organism: Elaeis guineensis (assembly GCF_000442705.2). Lineage (NCBI taxonomy): Eukaryota > Viridiplantae > Streptophyta > Magnoliopsida > Arecales > Arecaceae > Elaeis > Elaeis guineensis. The sequence goes on along the minus strand of NC_025993.2, from coordinate 165,247,027 downwards.
TGATGCCGCGACCATCATGCCAGTTGTAGTGGTCGAGACAATGCTGATGTTGGTTTCGTCAATGGGGATTCAGGCCGAGTCGCTGATGTAGCGGCCGAACCAGAACCGTCTGCTGTCGCACAAACCATTCCTCCAGTGCCTTTGGCTGGGCCTTCGGCTGGGCTGACGCGGTCTCAAGCACTGTCAAGCTTCGACTTCATGGTGGCTTCGAGCGAACGATCGCTGACTGGAGAATAGGGAAGGCATCGGCCATCTCTGTCGATGATGGATCGTCGATGGATCTTCCCACCCTCTTCGACATCCGAATTTCTGTCGATGAGTCGGCCTTGGCCACTCTGATGTTGGCCAAGCGGCTCATCGAGGCTGCTCTTCTCCTGATTGATAAGAAGAATAGGAAAGATCGGATCGTGTTCGAGATATTTTCCTCCTACTTGATGATTCTCGACGTAAGTTGATGATATTTCTTTCTTTTTTTTTATCTGACTTGTTTTCTTTTCTTTTCAGTTGGCATATGACATGTACGCTCTGGAGAGCGGATATTGAAAAATTACCGACCTTCATCGAGCATAGTCGAACAAGATGGCTACCGCAAATGTCAAAAAAATTGCTGCCATCGAATAGCTCCAGATGGCAATCGAGTGAGAGAAGGCAACAGCGGAGTGGGAGAAGGAGCTTCTGGAGGAGATCTCTCGCATAAAGGCTGAACTAGAGTCGACCAGAGCCAAATTGGGGTTGGCTCAACAGAACATCCAATCCCTAGAGTCCCGTATTAAGAGCAAAAAGTACTCAATTAATCGGCTCCAGAGGAAAAGAGACGGTTGTATCGAGGAACTTGAAATAGAGCATGGGAGGCATCGGGCCACAAAGGAGAAGTTGGCACTAATCGATGTAGAGTCGGCTTCCACGAAGGAGAAAGCTCGGTCGACAAAAGACGCTTTGAGTCGGGCTATCGAGAACTTAAGAGAATCATAAGACTTCAAAAATGAAATCCTTGAGGGCGGGTACATCTTTCATTACATCGGATTTAAAGACGGCAGGGATGCAGTCAGAAGACTATACTCAGACTTGGACCTAACCAGTATTGTTGCCCCTAATTCAGGAGAAGAGACTGTCGAAGAAATTATGCCTACTGAAGGAGATGCACCGGCTGCATCAGGATCTGCTTCAACCATCGAAACTGTATCGGAGCCCGCTGAAGAAGAAGCCAACTGGTGACTGATGTAATATCTTTTTTTTTTGTAATCGGACTACAATCCAATTTTGTAATCATACTTCAACTCTTTCCAAGTATGAAATCCCTTCTCAATCTTATTATGTTATCGACCTTGTTTAATATCAGTTGGATTATCGATTATCAATCGACGTGTTGAATATCAATCAATAGTCGTAATAAAGTTTGTCTGCTAATAGGATGTCAGCTGATTTAGCTTTTAGATATTTTTTTAAAGTATTCGATAGACGATGGCAAATCGAATATCCTTCGACTGACCGAAGTCAAGTCGGTATACTTCTTACTCGATCGAAGTCTGAATCGGCATAACATTCCGCTTAGCTAAAGCCAAATTGATATGAGTAGTCATTCGACTTAAGTCAATTTTTACAGTAAAAAATTGAGATGTAGTTGGTACAAACTGATCGATTATCTATCGATCTGACGTCATTTTTGTAGATAACTTGTAGATAACTAAAATTTCATTCCGAATATGTCATACATGAGAACAACTTTATTGATAATATATTTTCAAATTATTGACATTCCAAGTCCAAGAAATAGTCGCTCCATCGAGAGTTTCTAGTCGATATGTATCTGGACGAAGTATTTCGATCACCTCATAAGGTCTTTCTCAATTTGAAGATAATTTTTTTTTGTTTAGAGGCTTTAAAACTTGTCTTTTTTAAGATCAGATCTCCTAGACAGAAGACCTTCGATTTGACTTTTGCATTATAATACTGAGCCATTCTTTGTCGATATGCTGCCATCCAAACTTGAGCTTACTGTTGAACTTCTGGAAGTAAGTCTAGATCAGCCCTCCGACATTCAGAATTGCTCAGCTCATTATATTATTCGACTTTTACTGATGGCAATCCGATCTCGAGTGGGATTATCGTCTCTATTTTGTAGGCTAAGTTGAATGATGATTCTCCTATTGGTATGCGAGAAGTTGTCCAATATGTTCATAAGATCGGATACAATTCTTCTACCCAAAGGCCTTTAGCTTCATTCAATCTGATCTTGAGACCATGTAGAATTATTCAATTTGTCACCTCTACTTCACCATTAGATTGTAGGTGATCGACTGAGGTGAGCTTGTGCGTAATATGTAGTTTTGAATAAAACTCTTTGAAATTCTGATTGTCAAATTATCGACTATTGTCAATGATAATAGTGTGTGGTAGACCGAATCTGCATATGATCGATTTCTGAATGAAGCCTTCCATCTTACTTTCAGTAATTTGAGCCAAAGGTTCAGCTTCCATCTATTTGGTGAAGTAATCAATGGCAATCACTATAAATTTTCTCTGACCAAATACCAGAGGGAAGGGACAAAGTATGTCAATTTTTCACTACATGAAGGATCATGGTGCAATAATTGATATCAGCTGGCTGACCGGTTGATGCTATATGTTAGCATACTTCTGACATGATTCACATCTTTGAACAAGTTCAGTTGCATCTTTCTTCATGGTGAGCCAATAATATTCTTGTCATAAGACTTTATAAGCCAATGATTTGTCTCCCAAGTGATTTTCACAAGTCCTTTCGTGAACCTCTTGGAGTGCATAGTCGACATCTGTTGGTCTCAAACACTTCAGTAAGGAAAGAGAGAATGACCTCTTATAGAGTTGTCCATTCATTAAAACATGTTGTAAGGCCATCCATCTTAGTCGTTTGACCTCTGAAGGATCTGCAGGTAGAGTTTCATCAGTCAAATATTGGATGATCGAGTCCATCCAACTTGGTTCGTCATTGATTTGTGGCACTTTTTCAACTTTGTGGATACTCGATTATTCAAAATATTTGATGAATGTCTGATCAAACAAGCTGAACGAAGTAGTTGCGAATCGAGAAAGTACATCAGCTCGAGTATTCTATGCTCTTGGGATGTGAGAGATCTCAAAATATTTTAAGGTCGATATAAGATCTTTCACTTTTTGAAGGTACTTCATCATAATGGGATCTCGAGCTTCAAACTCATCCTTGATCTATCCGGTGATCAGTTGTGAGTCGGTGAAGACTTTCAAGTTGTTAACATCAAGTTCTTTGATAATTTTCAAGCTGGCTAAAAGAGCTTCATACTTGGCTTGATTATTTAAGACTTCAAAATTAAATCGAAGGGCATACTTAGTCACAATCCCTTTGAAATTGATGAGGATGAGGTTGGCTCCACTGCCTTATGTGTTGGATGCTCCATCAATATGTAGCACCCACACAGATGCTAAGTCAGTCTGAGGAGTTTCAATTCGCTCTCATTTGCTGTCAAGTTCATCTTCAGAATTATCATCGAACACGATGCACTCGACGAGAAAGTCGGCCAACCAAAATTTGTGTCTTCATTGATGGTCGTGGGCGATATTGAATATCAAACTCACTGAATTTTATTGCCCACTTCATCATTCGACTAGAAGTATCAGGTCGGTACAGAATTACTTTCAGTGGCTGATCTGTCAAGATAATAATTGGATGTGCCTGGAAGTACGATCGAAGTCATTGTGATGATATGATCAGAGTGTAGATCATCTTTTTCGCTTCTGGATATCGTACTTTAGCATTGTGAAGTATTTTATTGATGTAATAAATCGATCGTTGAATTCGATTTTCGTCCTCCTAAATAAGTACCGAACTAACTACCTCTACCGAGGTCATCAGATAGAGATATAATGTCTCTCCCACTTTTGATTTTGTGAGTAATGGTGGAGATGTCAAATAGTTTTTCAAATCTTCAAAGGGCTGTCGGCACTCATCTAACCATGAAAAGTCTTTTGCTTGTCATAAGATCTTGAAGAATGGTAGACATCACTCTGTCGATCTTGAGATGAATCGGCTGAGTGCGGCGATCCTTCTATTAAGTTATTATATCTCTTTCTTGGAGGTCGGATGCTTCATATTAATAATGGTCTTTATTTTCTCAGATTAGCTTCAATTTTTCATTGCGACACAAGAAATCCAAAAAATTTTCTGACAGTTACTCTGAATGCATACTTAGTTGGATTCAATTTCATTTGATGTCATCGAAGTGTGTCAAAGGCTTCTTCTAAATTTTGAATATTATTAGAAGTTTTGAAATTTTTCACCAGCATATCATTAACATAAACTTTTATATTACATCTAATTTGTATCTTGAACGGTCTGTTGACTAGTCATTGCTAAGTAGCTCCAGTATTCTTTAAACCAAATGGCATTATCTTGTAGCAGTAGATGTTTTTATCGATTATGAAAGCAGAATGCTCCTCATCTTTGGATGCCATCTGAATTTGATTGTAGCCCATGAAAGTATCCATAAAACTTAAAAGTCGATGTCCTGAAGTTGCATCAACTAATTAGTTGATTTTTGATAAAAAAATGCTATCTTTCGGACAAGCTTTATTTAAATTGGTATAGTCGATGCAGATTTTCTATTTTCTATTGGCTTTTTTACCATCACTACATTAGCGAGCTAATTGGGATAATTAGCTTCTCTGACGAAGTTAGCCGCGAGGAGCTTGTTAACTTCTTCGTCGATCATTTTTGTCTTTCAGGAGCAAAAAGCCTTTCTCTACTTCACCAGGAAGGAATCCCTGGCATATCGATCGCTGATCAAGCAAAAATATCAGCATTTGCTCTTAACAGATTTATCAATTATTTTTACTCCAGATCAGACAATTGTGATCCAATTTGGATCATCTTTTTAGGATCATCTTCTCTTAACGGGATAGAAACCAGTTGTTCGACTGGTTCACCCCTTTCTTTATTTTCTCTCTGATCCAATTTATCAACCGATAAAGAGTCTTCAGGTTGATATTGCAGAGACTATAAAGCAGCGTCTAGTAAGTTGTTGATCTCCACATATTTTTTCAACTCTATTTCTTATCGAAAATCGGATCAATAGATGGTATGCTGATACTACCACTCTCAAGACATTGAGTCCTAATCGTCTAAGTATGACATTATAAGCCGAAGGGACTCAGACAACTATGAATATTAAGAGAACGATACTTTATCGTAGATCTATTTCTGCAGTTAATAGGAGAGTAGTTTCTCCTTCCACTATAATTATATCTCCGATAAAACCGACTAATGGCGTTGAGATTCTTCTGAGTCGGTCAGTCGGTAGTCACAATCGGAAGAAAGTCGAATAAAAAAAAAATATCAGTCGAACTTTCATTATCAACTAAGATTTTTTTTACATCATAATTTGCTATCGTCATCGAGATGATGATAGCATCATTATGGAGAGTTTGAATTCTCTGAACATCATCTTTCAAAAAAATAAAAGATTATATTATCAAGTCATCATTTTTTTACCGACTTTTCTTCGAAAGTTGCCCCCCAATCCTTCGATCGCTCAAAAATCATGTTGATCACTCCCGTTGTTGGCTGATTGTTGATCGTTTTCTTAAATTACGGCTGAGACTGTTGGTCGGTAGGAGGTTGAGTCGGACAGTCTCGTTTGAATCTTTCGAGGTAGTCTCATCGAATGAAGATCTCTATCTCATTTCTGAGCTAAATGTATTGTTCGGTATCGTGACGTGATTACAATGAAACCGACAATACTTCTTGTTGCAGCTCCTCGATGGTGCTTTTATCGATGGGGGATGTCGAAGATACTCTTCCCCTCAATTTCCATAAGGATCTATGGAATGGGAGCAAAAAAAGGAGTATAAGAGTCATACCTGCTGCCGTAATTATTCAGTCTTAGACTCCATCAGTGGGATTAAGCTCCTTTATTAGTTGTCGACCGACTTGGTTAGACTGGAGCTCTGCTTTTTTTTTACTTCATTTTCTAATCTTTTCCTTCTGTTTGGCACCGATCAGAAGTGCCTTCATCCGTGCGAATGTACTTGTATGCGCGCTCTAAAAGTTCAGCATAGATCCGAGAGAGAGTTTTAGTCAGAAAATAAGTAAATCTGAATCTCTTCAGATCTTTCTTCATAGTCGAGATGGCCATATCTTCATTGAGGTCTCTGACCTCCAACATGGCTGCATTAAAGCGAGCCACGAAGTCTCTTAATATCTCCACCTCACCTTGCTTGATGGAGAAGAGACTATCTGATGTCCGCGGTACCTTTCGGCTAGTGCTAAAATGGACCACGAATGAATGTTCCAGCTGCTTGAAAGAACTTATGCTCTCTAACTGGAGTCCAAAATACCAAACTCGAGCAGCTTTCCGAATAGTTGCTGGGAAGCCAATGTATAAAAAGACATCGATCGGTCTCTAGATTATCATGAGAACCTTGTAACTCTCTAGATGATCAATTGGATCGATAGAGCCATCATATGACTCCATCTGCGGCATCTTGAATCGAGATGAAATCGGCTCATCCAAGTTACGCTGAGAGAGAGGTTGGGCAATATGGAAGCCGAGGTCGTTGGAGGATTTTTGATCTTTCACTTGGAGTCGGGCAAGCTGACGATCGATTTTCTTAAATTTACGCTCGTAGTCATCGAGCCACCGTTGTTGGAAAAATCCAAGGGTAGAATCTCTTAAAAAATTTGAAGATGGAGAAGTAGGTGCGCATGGCCTCTTCCCCTTCTTGATGCTATGTACACAAAGGGGAGGGAGATCGCCGCGAATGATGAGCGGCATGATGAGAGTGCCGAGACAGTGGTTGCTCAACATGATGAGAATGTCGAGATAATCATCATTACGGAGATGGAGAGGGTGAGTACCATGAAGGACGGCGGTAGTGCCTGGATAGCACTGAATGCTTGGATGGCACTGAACGCGCCACCGGCTCCTTCGCCAGCGGCTGCTGCTGCTGTTGTATTTGTTGTTGTTGGAGGCTGTGTACTGCCTTCGTCAGTACTTTCATTTGCAGCATTAAAGCAGCAATTTGCATGTCCGTGGTGACTACAAGACGTGAAGAGCTGGACTCTACCATTGGAGGTGGGGGAGAGAGATCTTTTTGACGAAAAGATTGTCTTGTGGATCCTGTGGAGTTATTTTGAGCTCTAATTTTCGTCATGATTTTTTGTTATTCTACCCCCTACTTGGTGCGCCAATCTATTGCAGCCAATCTCCTATTACGTCCATTGCCGAAAAACACCGGCAAAAAAAATCTGCACTGATCGAAATTATGTCCGATGGAGATCCTCCGATGCTTAAGTCAGTGGAGAGTGGTGAACAGCAAATTAAAATTTTCAGGAAGGCAAAGTATCAGTCCAGAAGTCTTTTACCTAATGCTCTTCATTTACCTTCTTTTATAGACGAATTATTGGTAACTATTTATAATGGTTAGACATGTGGATCCCGCTTATCATGTTGTGACCATTATGCGATTTCTGCACCGACGGTTTCTGATATGCCGACTCTATATCGGCAGTCGTAGAAATCCGAATGACCATCGGTCAGTAATTCTGATATGCCAATGATCATCGATCTGAAATGTGTCGACTTGTATGTCGGCAATTATGGAAGTCCGAATGACTATCGGTCGGCAACTCTAATATATCGGTGGTCATCGGTCTGAAACCAATTAAGTCACCACAATCGATGTTTGTCGAAGAGTTGAGAATAACTGATTGTGAGTTGGCTAACCGATTGATAGTCGATGATTTATGCTTATCAGGCCAATTGAAAGTTGGAATCGGGAGAGTCATTTGAATTACTCCGACAGACTTGAATGGATTGGAAAGTTTGTTTCTGTGACTAAAGCTACATGGTGCAAGCTCATCAAGTGTTGTTATTATTTTAAATTAAAAAATAAAAATTGGCATCAACTAAAGGAAAAGTGTGGTATTGTCTTCTGACATCTAGCATGGCATCAGCAAGAGCCTATCTGCTGCTGTTTGGAGTTGCACCAAATTCTTTAGGGGCGGTGAAAATATCATGTTTTGGAAAGATCCTTGGTTAGGTCCGGTTTCTGTTGCTCAACTGTTTGGAGAGTCTGTCTGAGTTTAATGTCTTGTTGGCTTCCCTATGGAGCTCGAGAAATGCTGAGTGCAATGTTGAGAGTTGGGCATTGGAGAAATGCTTAGTGAAATGTTAGAGTTAGGGTTATTTTAATGCAATCCCAATTGGCCCAAGGTGATCATTTAATGGAAATTTTACCTAATGTCAGACCCTTAAGAGCTGTGAGTTCCTTTTGTTTTTTCATTAACAAAGATGGACTTGCCCTTACTCCAAGATCATTTGGAAAGCAACGGTATCTAAAAACATTAAAGCCTTTCTTTGGCTCTTACTCAAGAATAGGTTTCATATAGGAGAGCTTTTGTCCAAGAAGGCACGGTCGGTGAGTGCCAATTGTCCATTTTGTCCGGTTGTCCATTTTGTGGATGTGCTGCCTAGATGATCTCTCACCTTCTCCTTTAATGTTCTTTTGTTAAAGGCATTTGGAGCACATTAAAAACTTGCTTAAACATTAGGGCTGGGCTTCAACTTTCCACTCTCTGGAACTCCTGGAGGCTAAAGAAAATCAGCAAACATTTAGAAGAGTTTGGGATCAATTGCTAATGGCTTTGTTTTGGCGTGTGGCAAGAAAGAAATCAAAGAATTTTCATCAAGAGTAGCAACTCTATCTGTTCAGTCCTGTACAAAACCCTGATGACCTTTCAACAGTGGGAATATCTTTGCTCCGAGAAGAAGGTCCAAGGACACCGTTCGCTCTAAAATCTATTAAAGACCCTGCATCCTCCCCCCCCCCCGCCCCCAGAAAAAAAAAAAAAAACTGCTCCCTTCGGTGCAACAATGGAATGCCTTCAGTTTGATTCATGCATTTCCGTTGCTTAGAAGTCTGAAGGTTCTGATTGTTCCACTTCATGAATAAATGCTTTCTACCCGGTCGAACAACGTAAGCTCAGTTACGAAAGCCTTGCCCCTTCACTTGATGCTCCTCTCTTCCATCCCAAGAGCATCTGATTCACTTTGTGCATCCGAATCTGTTCCAATCTTGATACTTAAGAGCAAGATTTGTTGCACCATGACAAATAGAACAGCATGAAGCATGCCATGTCATATCGGTTCGATGCCGATACACAATACGGAGACCATATCAATACTCGGAATGCTAAATCCAAAGCGTACCAACACAATACCATATCGATATCAATACAAAATCTAGTACCTAAATGGCAAACATTGCTCGGAAAAGCATCTGTATCACTAAAGACTCATTTGGTCTATAGGAAGTGAAGAGGAGAAAAAATAATTTTTAAGAAATTGAGAAGAGTCCACTTATTATTTGAAGTTTTAAGAGGAAAAAAAATGATAAAAAATTTTTTATATAAAAAATAGAAGCCCACGAAAGAAGTGAATTTCAGGACTTCCAACGAAATGAAAATTGATTGTCTTTTTTTTTCAAAATTATCCTTTTATAATCCATGAAATTCTAATATTTATATTGATATAAATATTATAATATTTACAATATTATTTTAATATTTATACTAATATAATATTTTTATTAATATTAATATAGTATTATATTTATATCTATATTAACAAACTTATTATATTAAAATATTAATATTATATTAATACATACAAATATATTAGCATTATATTAATATGATAAATTATAATAATCTAATGTTATATTATTATATATTAATGTTATATTAATATTAATATAAATATAATATTATTATTGATATAAAATTTGGGAGCAACCGGCATGACCTAATATATATTAAAAATATAATAGATATTTTATATAATTATTTTTAAAAAATAAATACTTAAGTAAATAAAAATCACTTTGAACTAAATCATTTTTTCATGACTACCCAAATACATTAAAATTTATGTTTCAAAAAAATAATTCTTTAAAAAATAAAAAAAAAATTATCTCTTCAAAAGAAAGATTCTTCCTGCAAATCAAATAAGTGCTTAATTTTGTTCAACTACCTGTCACCCTCCCTTAACTCTTTTGTAACTATACCACTATAAATATTCTTTTCCTTGATAAATATGGATGACTTCCGACTAGAGCTAAAAATAATTCGATCAGTTTGATTTTAAATAATTTTTAAAAATCAAACCAATATTTTGATTCAAGAGTTTCTTAAAACCCAATATTTTACTAAATATAATAAATTTCTTTGGTTCGATTTTGTCCCTATAATGTTTGTTAACATAGTTTTCTCAAATATTTGAATGGTTAAAATGATTATTTGATTTAAGTAAGTTGGTCGATTTATTTTTTATTTTTTATTCATTTATTATGATCCATAATAAAATCAAATTTGATCTAAGTTGGATTGAAATAAGACCAAATCAATATTTTAGATTCTTAATTCATATAAAGTATATAGCTCAACTTGAAATATACATATAATATAAGTGTGTGTATGTATATATATATATATATATATATATATATATATATATATATATATATATATATATATATATATATGTATGTATGTATGAAGTATGTAATATAAATGTATATATAAATATATAAAATAATGATATTTTAATTTTGATTTGCCGGTTTGGTTCGATTCGATTTCAACAGATTACATAAATCAATAAACAAATAACCAAATTATAATATCAATTTTTTATTTTATTCAATCAAACTAAACTAGTTAAACCGTCAAATTGTCATATTTAATTCGATTCAGATCAAATTGGATGGTTTAATCAAAATTTTTTACGTCCCAACTTGCAGCTTTTCAAATACTTCAAGACAAAAAAACAAACCAACACACATCAGACAGTTATATATATATATATATAGACATGCACACACACCATATTCAACTTCTAGAACAGGCTGTGGAGTATATATATAGATACATACATATAAAAGAAAAATTCTTTATACACCGCAGGCGGTGTGCAAAATTCAACAAGAAGTGCACCACTTTATATGATTAATCCACGTGACCACCGCTTTCTAATACATATTTAATATCTGCAGTTTCATTTTTTTGTTTAAAAATTTTGAATGACGAAAATATCTCTATTTTTTAAAAAAAAAATTATGATATCTTATATTCATATTATGATATCCTGCGTGCAAAAAATTATAATTTTGATGCGGGATGTCATAATATACTATAAGATGTCATAATTTTTTTCACACAACAGAAGCATTTTTGTTATTCTAAATTTTTAAATAAAAAAATGAAACTGCAGACACTAAATGTACGTTAAAAAGTGATTGGACAAAAATATCTCTTCTATGTTATGATATCCTGGATCATATTATAACATCTTAGATCATATTATGACATCCTGCATATAGAATATCATAATATGCCACAGGATGTCATAATTTTTTTTCAAAAAACAGAAATATTTCATCATATAAAATTTTTAGAGAAAAAAATAAAATTGTAAGTATTAAATGCATGTTGAAAAACTGTTGCTACGTGGATCAATCACGTAAAGCAGTGTACTCTATGTTGAATTTTCTACACCATCTATGGTGCACAAAGAATTTTTCTTCCCCTTGTTATCTCATTTGGGATCTCCAGCATGAATATCAGGTAGAACATCTCAATATGAGCTTTGTATGTACATAGATAGGCCAAATCAGATGCAAGTTAAAAAAGCAAAAGACCACGGTTAGGGGATGCCAAAACATAATAACAATGGCCAAGAATGTAATTGCAACGAGATCTAACGATCATCACTAGCAAACAAAATGCAATATTTTATAACATTGATGTAAATATGGTATTATTGGGATAAACCGACCGATCTCCATAAATTGATCAATCTCTAACACAGACCGACCGACATCCGACTTTGACCCCATAAATAGACGACCTTGAAAGTGACTACCAACTAAGTATCGACTAAATAGGCCGACGCTACCCTCAACCGACCAACCAAACATCCCTCACCGACTTCGGATCAGTAAGCGGCCGATGTTTGGACTCTACAGACAACATACTACTTCGACCGTTGGTATTTCAGAGTTACTAACCGACGGTCGACCTCCGATGCATAGTCGGCCGACTCATTCAAATATATCATAACCGTCATGGACGGTTACTCCACTGATATCGCGGCATAATCTGTGGGGATTGATAACCCACTACAAGATTACCGTCCTTTGATTCTATGCCACCAAATGCGGGACCATATCCGACGATTACGGCCGTCTACTCTATAAAAAGGGGTAAGGCAACAGTTTCGGTAAGTCACTTTTACGCTGTGCTCTGCCACCATCTTCATTCTAATTACTTTTGTCCGATCTCCCTCTCTGACTTAACCATCAGAGGATCCCCATCGGAGACAACTTCGATCAGTGTGGACTTCATTTTGCATGTGCTCGTTTCCGACGATAGACGACGAGGGAGTTGGCCGCAACAAATTGACGTACCAGGAAGGAGAGAAAGATAACTCGTGATGACGAAAATCAAAGCTCAACGATCAACAGCGATCGAATCGGCGAGACACTCTTCTCATCGGAAAGAGGTCCTCCCCTCTCTTCGGTAGTAGAGCCTAATTCTCCACACCCCGTGGTCACCACGGACGCTCAGATTGCCACGATAGTGCATCAAATGAACATTCTCACGGAGACAGTCAGAAGCCTCTAACAGCAGCAGACTCAGCCACCACAGCTGCCGGCGGAGCAACTGATGGTGCATTCAGTGCCATCCAGGCACAGTCGCCGCCATCCGCAGCGATCTCCGTCTCCTCCACCAGAGCGGCCGTCTCGACTCTCTCATCGGGATGAGCAGCGGCACTCGCGGCGTTCTCAATGCACCACCCACTATTCACGGTGCCCCTCTCCTTCCCAATTGGATCAGGCCAGGAAAGAAAAACGACCACAAACACCATCTGCCTCTCCCTCTAATTCATTGGGAGGTTCAACCCCTGGAGTCTCCCACCACCGACGGCTCGACGACTACGAACGCAAGTTCGAGAAAATCGACTGCCGACTCGTCCAGCTTCAGATGGACAGTTGGAAGTCTTCGAATGACTTTGACTTCCGTATCGCCCAACTTCTTTCCCGACTTATCTTGGATGAACCGATCCCGAGTCGGTTCAAGATGCCGCACGTAGAGCCCTACGACGGTTCCACCGACCTAGTTGACCGTCTTGAGAGCTACAAGGCTCTCATGACAATCCAAGGAGCAACCGACGCCCTTCTATGCATCGACTTCCCGACCACACTTTGAAAAGCTGCTCGAGCCTGATACTCCGAGCTTCGATCGGAAAGCATCCATTCTTTCGGACAGCTGGAATAATTCTTCGTGACCCAATTCAGCACCAGTCGGAGGATGCCGCGAACCTCGGATAGTCTCTTCTCGATCAAACAAGAAGAGACCGAAACACTCTGAGATTTTATGGCCCGATTCAATACGACCACACTTGAGATCAGGGACCTCAATGAAGATATGGCCATATCGGCCATGTAAAGAAGTCTGAGGGGGTCTCAATTCACGTATTCACTAGACAAGACTCTCTCTCGGATGTATACCGAACTTCTGGAGTGTGCATACAAATACATGCACGCGGACGAAGGAGCCTCTGACCGATGTCAAATTGAAAGCAAAAGTCAGAAAAAGAAGTAGAACAAAAATGGGGCTCCAACCGAATCAAGTAGGCCCCCGACTAATAAGCAAACCTCATCCCGACGACGAAATCCAAGGCCGACGTATAACAGGTATGACTCCTATACCCCTCTTTCTGCTCCTCGTGCATAGATCCTCATAGAGATTGAAGGGGTGGAACATTTACGGCACCCTCCACCGATGAAAACAAAGAACCGCAATCGAAGTATTGCCGGTTTCACCATGACCATGACCACGACACTGAACAATGCATCCAGCTCATGGATGAAATAAAGGTCCTGATACGATGAGGCTACCTCGGGAAGTATTGAAGGGATCCGTCGACTCAACCTCCAGCCGACTGAAGAAGCTGTAAATAATCAGCCGACTGCGAGAATCATCAATATGATCTCCAGACGACTGAACAAAGGGATAACTCCCGAAGAAGAGTCGGTGAAATGATAACATCTCAATGTAATAACTTTCCCGAAAGAGGATATTCAGAGAATTCAAACTCCTCACGATGATGCTGTTGTTGTTTCGACAAGTAACTAATAAAAGCATGACGGATGTTTTATTCTACTCGACTTTCTTCCGAATGCAACTACTCAGAGAATCAACTACTTTAATGTCGATTATATTTCAATCCTCTTGCAAAAACCAACGTCCCGACTGTGAGTTTAAAACGACATCAAGTATACTTCGACTTCACTGTAAAAGTCAGAAGATCAACAATCTCGATACCGAATATACTTCGACTTTCACTGTAAAAGTCAGAGGATCGACTATCTCGACACCGACTACATTTCGATTCTCTTGCAGAACCGACTTATCGACTTTAACTGGAGGCCAGCACCGGCGACGCAAACTTTCTCCACAAAAGCCGCGCTGCCCTCATAGTCGGCTCTCCATTGAAGTAGCTGGCTAATTTACCGACTTAGTATCAACTAAGAAAGACAAAATACCAAGACGACCAAGATCGGATTGGAACTATACCGACATGGCCATGGCCAGTCGAGGAATATTCAACTTGCCACCGATTATCAAACAATACGACAAATAAATCCGATCAAGCTTCGGATAATGGATATTCGATTTATCATCATTATCCTAACTAAATCGTCGGACACTACATGACTAGCAGATTCCACAAAGTCTGCAAAATAGTTGGATCTATGATCTACATTCAGAGATTATTCTACAAGCAGACACTACAAATTCGACGACACAGAAAAGCGTTTCAGAAAAAAAAATACTTTCATTATCAAAAAGAAGGATTACAAAATTGGATCGAAGTCCGATTACACGTCTTTCTTTACAAAAGAAAAATCAAAAGTACCGACTAATCTTCATCGCCGCCCTTTGTTCCACTGAAGAATCGGCAGGCCCACCTTGGATCAGCTTCTCTAATAAACTTTACCTTCCAGCTCGAAGACGGTACGACTCGAGTTAAGCTGCGAAGATGATTGATCGATCATACTGTCCGGCCAACCCCATCAACAATTTGATCCACTTCTACGACGACCGCACCCTCCTCGTCGAAGCCCGGGGGACGACCGCACATTCTTCGAAAGAGGAGCTAGAGGCGGGCTTCAGATTTTCGTCCATCGATGAAGATGACCTTGATCGTGCAGCTGAGACGAGGATGTGACATATACGGTAACGGATCATTGACCTCACCATCGACACCATAAGCGAAAAGCTGACATCGACCTAAAGTACGATGCCACTTCCGAAACCGACCAATGGACGGACCCAATAATGAAAAACTTTTGGGCCCGAGAGGGAGTCGTTGGTCAGAATCTCCAACCAACCACCCCCTACAAGAACCTCACCCATCAAGAAATCTATTCAAGGACTCGAGACTAGGAAGAAAACAACAAGGGATAATTTTCGCACGAGGGCAACTCTCTGACAGAGTTCTCCCACCAAAAAAAAATAAAATGAGAGGTGGGTACCTGGCTGACAGCGGCCCCTTTATATAGAGGAATGCATGATGGCCCATATGAAAGCGGTCAAATCGAGATCACGCTGGATGATGACACATGGAAGCATCTAAATCCATCATCGACCCGACGGTTCGACGCATTTGCACCAGATTGAACCACGTCACCTCCATCTGAATGAATAACACCGACCCAATGACGTTCCGATACGTGACGAAAATCTACAAGCCAGAGTTAAATCGACGACGCCTGACACCAAATCTTCCTGCTGATACGACAGCTCAAAGACGACAAAGTAGTTGATCGGCCATACTCCAAAGAATATGACAGCAGAGTCGAAATTCGACATGACAGATAATAACTCTTTTCGTCCAAGACAATTGACCACGTGGCTACGTACGTAGCAACTCACCATTGAACTCAGGAGTGGGGGGGTAACTGTTGGGATAAACTAACCAACCTCCATAAATCGATCAATCTTCAGCACAGATCGACCGACATCCGACTCTGACCCCACAAACAGATGACCTTGAAAGCGATTACCAACCGAGTATCGACTAAATAGACCGATGCTACCCTTAACCGACCAACCGAACACCCTTCACCGACTCCGAATCAGTAAGCGACCAATGTTCGAACTTTACAGACAACAGACTACTTCGACCATCGGTATTTCAGAGTTACTAACCGACGGTCGACCCCCAACGCATAGTTGGCTAACTCATTCAAATATATCATAACCATCACGAACGATTACTCCACTGATATCGCAGCATAATCTATGGAGATTGATAACCCACTACGAAATTACCATCCTGTGATTCTATGCCACCAAATGCAGGACCATATCCGACGGTTACGACCGTCTACTCTATAAAAAAAGAAGGTAAGGCAATAATTTCAATAAATCACTTTTATGCTGTGCTCTGCCACCATCTTCATTCTAATTGCTATTATCCGATCTTCCTCTCTGACTTAAATATTGGAGAGTCCTCATCGGAGACAACTCCGACCAGTATGGACTTCATTTTGTAGGTGCTCGTTTCCGACGACAGGCGATGAGAGAATTGGCCGCAACAAATACAGAAGCTAGATTTATTCCCTGAAAACCTAATTCTTGATGGAAATAAATTGAAATCTTCACCAACACCATAATGACAGTGTACAAAAATGCCTTGACAATATAAAAAGAAAAAATAAATGGAATTGCAAAAAAATAATAATAATAATAATAAAACTAGACAAGCTAATACCACAAATATCAATATTCAAATCAGCACATATAGAAAAACAAATCTTTAGTAAATGTAATCTTTGAAAACAAAACCTTTGGTATCGTATACTAACATCAGCAACCATGCTAGATCATCATTGAAGTACACCTAAATTTCAACCCATAGACACCTTATGTGATTTATCGAGAAAATTTTAAGAAAAATAACACGATATTTTTTCTAAAACTAAATCTTGCACCAAGAAAGTTGGATCAAGTTATCTACTAGCTGCAGCAAACCTTAATTGCAGATCAAGGAAAAGAACATAAAAAATATGCGGGAAAGAAAACCCAGAAATAGCTGCAGGCGGGTTTAAGAAACTCGAGAGAAACCCAGTCCGAAATAGGCTACAAAACGTTCAAAGGAAGTTCTGAGGAGAAAGAAATACCTCACCCCGGAAGCAGGAGGGGCTATGCTATATAGGTCAATCACTTGAAACATATCAATTATTAAGGTTGGTTACGAATTACACCGCGTTACCAAAAGCAACGCTGTGGTAACAATAACTCGAAAAGGTTGCTCAATATCATTGGCCATCCCAGTTGCTTCATTATATTCAAAATTCAAAATATGCAAAGCGAGCACCGATAATACAACAGCCAGCTAAGTGATTCTTCAAGTTGCATTTCGATCAGACACGTTTGGTATTATTGTTACTTTGATATGGAAATTGATGTTGAAAATAAACAATAAACCATTCCTCCTAAAAGCTCTAAAGATTATACAACGAACTTTCAGGAGCAAAAGAGTTTTAACGCTGATGAAGAGAGCATTGATCTGTGCATGTCCACTTACACACGTGGCTCATCCATGCATTCAATGGACCAGCCATGCACGACCACGCGCTCGAGATACATCCCCCACGAACTTATAATTTAATCATATCACAAATGGGTTCAAAATGAAATACTTTTGAAGACACTACTGACTTAAAACAATTTTAAAGACATTTGAAGCACCTGAAGCATCAGGTACCATAACATTGGAGATCACCATAAACTACGAATTGTAAGCCAGCCATCGGTTCTCCGTCTCGCAGGTTTCGTATTTTTTGCACCCTCACCCAACCCACTTGAATTCACATCACAAATAAGGGTGCAAATAGATCAAATCAAAACACCTGCAATCCCAATGCAACCAAAATTGTTGATTGAGCCCTAATATTTGATCCAGACCCAATCCAATAAAAAATCAGATGGAACCAGACCCACAACCAAAAATTTTAACCCAATAGATAAGAGATACATATGCAACTCAAACCCAATCTGAAAATTTCAGAATTGGATCAACCTGGATCATATCCAGATCAACCGTAGCGAACTACATTTTAATTACCACATAACTTACTCCTATTAACCACAAAAAATAAACAATAAATAATATTACTTTCAAAACAAATTAATATATAAAAAAAATTTCAAATCCATCTTGCTCCTAAAAATCTTAAATCACATTTTAAAAGCTCAAATAAATTAGATCCAGCCTGCATAGTGAATTTGAATCAGATCTGACCATGATAAAAAAAATCTCCAATTAACTAGAAAGCCAATGAATTGGATTGACCAAATCCAAATTTAATAAGTCCAAACCCCACCCGTGAAAGAAAGGGATCCAATTCTTAAACCCGAGCTGATCCCACTGATCCTTTAAATGCGTTAGATCTGATCTACACAGATCAATTCAGGACATGCCAACCCAACTCATTTGCAACCTAAAGATGCATTTGATTAGTCATTAAAAAAATATTTTTTTTATTTTTTTAATTTTTAAAAAATAAAAATTAAAAAATAATGTTTGATAACATTATAAAAAATAAAAAATTAAAATTAAAATAATTAAAATAATTATTTTATATATAAAACAAAAATTTTTTATTTTTCAAAACTTATTTTTTTATTTTTTTTTACTTATCCACATCTAAAATATCAAACCAAATAAGTAAAGAACCCGAACCCTTCTTCCTCCTCAAATTTTTCACTTCCCCACCTCCTTTTTCCTCCCTTCCACCTCCTTCTCCCTCCCTTCCCGAACCCTTCTTCCTCCTCAAATTTTTCACTTCCCCACCTCCTTTTTCCTCCCTTCCACCTCCTTCTCCCTCCCTTCCCATATCCTTCTTCCTCACCGAGCTCTTCACTTACCATCTTCAAATATTACTTTTTAGTAACGTAATTACCAAATATACTTTTTACCTTTACTCAATAACAAAAATAAAAAATAAATTAAAAATATTTTTTAAAAATTAAAAAGTATAATCAAATACATCCTAAATTACAAATGGGTTCCAAATGAAATAATTTTGACGACACTGCCAATTTTAAAAACGTGGTACTTGAGCAATTTACGTAATCCAACACCACTTTAATTTTGGACTAACCATGGATCGTACAGCAGGGCACCAGATACATCCTTAGGAAATCATGTCAGAAATTTCATCTTTTTTAAAAATGTAAATCCATATCGGAGATGACAACCGTTTTGGAATCATTCCTACTATAGGGAACAAAAACGTAACATGAACCCTAAACAGCAGCCTAGTACCAAAAACCATTTGACCGAAACTGAGACTTAAAATTTAGCTATGACGTATGAAGGTACCATCGCGATTAAACACCATTCATACGCTAAAAAAACACACCATTCATACGCTAAAACCAGCTGAGTTGCGACCAGAAATCAACAAACCCTATAAGGTTCCACACCATGAGCCATTTTCTAAACTTACCACTTAGTTGTCTTAATGGCTGACCCAGCCTGGCATGGTGATGTTCAAAGTGCTGGTATTTTTCCACGCAAATTTTTTTATTAAAAAAAAAAAGCAAAGATTTGCCACGGAAAGAAGAAAAAGAAAAAGAAAAAAAATGCTCTAGACGGTCTACCAATCTAAAAAGCATAAGGCTAAGCCTCAGCGCAAGATACCCAAAGACCCATCACTACAAATAGCCGCCAGCACAGAGACAACATAATCTCAACAAACTTACTAGGATCTGAAGGCAACTACATACCATCTGCTAAAATAAAGGGTCATTAAATGGTCTCCAAAACAGATGCTATTAAATGTTTGCAAACAAAGCTAGTTTGGAAAGTAGTCTAAACTCTAATGCAAACGAAAAAAATAAAGAACCATAATGAAGCAGCTACTTCATTCTTCTAGGCATTGCAGTTGCCTGGGAGAGTTCTACATAACAAATCAACCAGCCTGATCTCAAACTTCAGTAAGGGCTCTCTCAATCTCTCTCTCTCTCTAAACGGTGCTAGAAGAATGCTACAGTGCCTGTGACAATAAGAACCATCTTAAGTCCAGCATAACTAGTGCAACCTGAAGTGACAAAAGATCTAGAACAGACCTGCAGTGAAGTGCTTCTTTCCTATCTTGCGTAGGGGTGATATCGACCGGCACCACCATAGCCTCCCCTACTGCCATAAAGTCCAGAGCGATAAGCAGAACCTGGGGAACCATAAGCACCTCCATAGCCAGAACCACCGTAACCCCCAGCTTCACGTCCATAGCCACCTAAGCCACTTCCACCATATCCCCGACCATATCCTCCATACGAACCCAAGCGACTAGAATAACCAAGAGAAGATTCTGCCTGGTAATCCCCTAAGCCACCACCATAACCACTATATCCACCACCAAATTCACTAGCAACACCTCCATAACCACCAAAACCCCCCGGCCTAGGCCCAAGACCTCCAGGTGTCCTATAGGACGAGGGACCAAACATACCACTGCCAAAACCACTATATGAGCTGCCAAATCCAAGATCATCGCCAAAAGGATGATCCCTAGATTCACTACCATAAGCAGAAGGTGGTGGGTTAGAGGGTTTCTTTGGTTCAGCCTTCTTGATCTCCACCTACAACAAAGCAAGAAAATCAGCCTAGGTCCTGTCGTACAAAATGCCTGGAGAACCACATGAGAGAATCTATAGACCTACAGAAACATTAACCTGCAAAAACACTAAAGATCATAAGATGATGAGAGAGAGAGAGAGAGAGAGAGAGAGAGAGAGAGGCCATTGCAAAGAAAATCTGACAAACCAAAGCATCAAGAAAAGCATATCATACAGCACTGAGTGATGGGGTAGTATGAGGTTTAGAACTGTGATCAAACACAGTACCAGACTCACCTGACTACCAGCTAGATCAATCATATTGCCCTTTTTGGCCAACAACTCATCTACTGTTTTTTCGTTGTCAAAGACTATAAAACCAAAGCCACGAGATCTATTGGTTGCATGGTCACGTATGATCTCATGATCTATCACCTTCCCAAACTTGGAAAAGAAGTCCCAGAATTCATCTGCTTGGTTTCATGCCACAAAAAATAAAGGGTTATAGACACTGGTATCCAAATGGCATGCCAATTAGTCATAAAATATATCAAAAAAAAATCTGTGATACCTTCTGTCAAAGTTGTCGGTATCCCACCAACAAATATCTTCTTTGTTTTAAAATCTTTTAATGGAGCAGCACCTTTTGGGATAGTCCTTTTAATTTCAACCTGCAGTTTTCGAGTAAGCAATAGTTTCAGGCAATGAACACGTCAAAAAACAAGAGAAAATGGACTTGGCAAACAAGCATAGCTGTAGGAGAAACACTATTCCCATCCTTTGTACCATTTACAAATATTGGAGCTCATACAGGTATTTTTGATACAAAATGATGGAAAAACGTACAAACCCATATTCCTGGAACAACAAAATATGACACAATTTAACAGCTTGAAAAAACACGTCCGATAAACATGTATAGCATCCTTGAAACCAAGAATGGCACCAAAAGTTTGGGTTAAACATACTACTACCTATTAGACGTGCAAAGCCTTCTAGTCAAGAGAAAACATATCCAATAATCATGTATAGGACCATCCAAGCCAAGCATGGCATCGTAAGTTTTCAGCGAAATGTAATACTGCAGTTCACTATTAGACCCTATCAAAAAGTCAAGTCCTCCAAATAAAAATGAAACTTTGGTAATTCTTCACCGCACAAACCTTGCAGTCAAGGGATAGTGTATAAGAGACTCCTATTTCACTGATGTATCACATGTCCAAACCATTTAGGCAATAATTCATCAAATATTCTCTACTCATGGCACTCCAAGCCTTGAATCATTTGTTGAACTATGCCCGTGCTTTTCTTGAAATATGTGCCCCCTGCTTTTTTTGACATATGTGTCCCCTGCTTCTATCACGTGTTTAACTAAAACACACATTCTCCTCTAATGGGCCCTCCCCTCAATATTCAACACTGAGAATAAATCATTGATTTTGTTATAATTATTGACACACAAAAAAAGAAAAGCTTAAGCCCAGAAGGCCCTCAGCAATTGAATAAATACTAGTAAAAGAAGGAAATGAACATATAACTGTCCATCAAGCTATAATCCAATAAAAGATGTCTGGTATACTCATCTATCTCAACAGCTTTAAAGAATGGAATATTAACTATGAAAATAAAGGACACTAAACCTTAACAATGAAATTTACCTAAAGTAAATGGCTGAAGGGACTATATAGGTAGGAACATAGCTACACCTGTCCAAGACCCGTCTAGATGAACAGTTTTATGCATAAGCACAAACACATTGAACTGAACCTTCATTAGCTTCCATACTTTTTAATTCTGTTAAAGATAATGCCATTAAGTATCAGCTTGTAATAATTTATTATTTAAAACTTAGTAGATAAGCAATCAGAATTAGATGGCACCACAGTCCAATCACACTGATTTTTCTTTTATTGCCTATTACTAGTCTGAAAAGAATGGACTTTGCCTCCTAGAATATAACCTAAATGAACATATGAAAATATAAGTGTGTTTACCTTTTGCTCTAGCTTTCTAAAGGTGGCACATATCTGGCACTGAATTTTCTGAAACTCATCTGGATTTATTTAATTTAAAAAAAAAAAAAAACCAGAATAGACCTTACAACCATGTAGTTCTAAAATAATGTATAACCCCTTTAGAACAGACATCTAACTTTTAAACTTCTACGGAGGACAGATTAACTTAAATATAGTTGAACGTATTTAAAGTGCCATGAACAAAACAAATGGGGAAAGCAAAAAATGCCAAAACATGCTCTTTGATCCAAAATAAGTAACAAACCAAATTTGGTACCTTATTAATGCATAGCAGAGGAAAGAAATTACAAACAGAAATTCTAAATAAAAGTAAACACTTAAATATCATCAGAAGATATAATATCATCATTACTGAAGATAGCTATACATGAAAAGAAGAACATCTTCATTAGTTATCCATACAAAGAAGCACCAAGAGCACATCAATAATGAGAACAAGACGATCACCAGAGGTCATCCAAAACAGGAGTCAGAGGTTACAGTTAATAAGTCAATAATGACCAAGCAGTGAAATCTAACACAACAGCAAACAGTTCCTAACTCATGGTGTAGTAATCAGGTACCTAGCACCCACCAGTATATGAAAAAGAGGTCAACCCACAAATGCCTTTTTCGAAGCTCAAACAATTCTAATGTGGCTAAAACAACATTCTCAACATTTTAAAAAACTTACTTGTTTTCCATTGATAATTTGCGTTTCCTCAATGACTTTGTCAACAACAGATGGATCATGAAAGGTAACAAATCCAAAACCTCTTGGCTTGTGAGTGTTCCTGTCTTTCATTATCACAATATCATCTATGTCTCCATACTTGCCAAAATGCTCCTTGAATGTTGCTGAATCACCATAGAAACCAAAATAAATAAATAAATTAGAAAATTGTAAGTAATAAAAACATGTGCCCCTTCAAGCATGAAATAGAGGTACAGCCTAACAGGAGACCATATTTAGACTCGTAAAACATGATTTTTTTTAAAAAAAAAAGAAAACAAACAAACAAACAGCAATACCTTTCAAAATCAGACAAATTTATTGTGCCTCTGTGCGAGCATGTGAGTGAGTGAAAGAAAGAGAGAGTACAGACTGCCACTTTGATGATGTTTGTTGGAAGAATACCAAAAGTTAAAAATTCAAAAAAACAAAAATCTAATATAACATATACCAACTATATATTTAAGCACCAAAGACGACACAACTATTTAAGTGTCATGTGATGGTGATGTGCTGTTTGCTCTAATGCTCTTACATGAAAACAATGTCGTATCTAACTAGAAACATGGGCCAAGATGATAAGTATTAACATGCCGACCAATTTTTTTTCCAAAAAAAAAAAAAAAAAGCTGAATGAGAGAATTAACGTGCATTCAAAGTAGGGGGGAAAAAATGGTGAGGAAAACACAAAAAGTTGACCATAATAAGAACAGTATAATACACCAGATGTGATAGGATCTACAAAAACCTTTACAAGACCATCACATGGCTGACATATAATGGGAGATCTGGGGAGGAAAAAGTCTGGACAGATATCATGGAAGATGTATAAAAGAGGACTTTTTTTCTTATCAAAGGCACAAATGCAACCAGTACAGAGTCCAAGAAATACCATTGTAATCAAATCTATAGATGAAGCATTATGCAGCCCAAAAAAAGTGCATGGACACTAGAGATAGCTTAAATGTAGTGAAAGAGGGACACATCCCATGGCTAATATCCAACAAAACAGCTCCAAATAAAACAGGATGAGGCAAATTAAAACTTGGCCACAGTATAAGAAAAAAAGGCAACAAATCCAGAAAGAATGAAAAACTATACAAAGTAACATACCACAAACAAGGTATAAGATTAAAAAAGACTGAAGATTGAAATAGATGGAACCTAAGATGGATCAATATGTAGAGCTGCACTCTAATTAACAATGTTTTCCACGGTTTCTAAGGAGTTCATCACCTAATTCTTAAAAAAAAAATAAAAAATAAAAAAAGACAGAGGAAAAAAAAAACAAGAAGCTTATCACCTAAATAGACAACAAAACAACCTGCCACTAAGAATCATATCATGAACCCACCAATCAAGAGATAAAAATTAGCAAAACCCTGAACTTGCTGTCAATTTCGGTTTAGCTTCAGTTTACGTTCTATTTTTAAGAAAAACCACAATGACCACTCACAATTTTCAAATAAGCATAAAGTTAGCCCTAATTTAACAATAAATAATAGCGAGAAAAGCGCAAGAAGTCCTCATAAACATTATTTACCCTACAGTAATAACAAGGACCTGAGAAATTGGGATATAAGTACAAGAATTAATGGACTGATGTGGAATATAAAGGACCTTATAAGGGCACGCTACATGAATCAATGCATAAAGAAAGCTCAAAAAAGAGATAAAATATGATTTATAACATATCAAAGAAAAAATTGCCTTGGAAACTTACTGAGGTTCGTGTCCTTGGGAAGCCCTCCAACAAAGATCTTCCTGGGAACGAGAGACAGGGAGGAAGGAACACATTAGAAAACAATCAAACGAAAAGAAAGAATTAATAGAAGGCGATGACTGGTATGAATATCTCACGCTGGGCTCGCTCCGTCGTGCTCCTTGGACCTCGCAGCCATGGCGGTAGCTCGCCTTCCCCCGATCTTCACGCCTAGGGTTCGGGTTCTGAGAGGAAAAGGGGGGAACGAAGAAAGAGCGAGAAGGGAATAGGGATAGATTTCCAAAGGCCGGAAACGGTATGTATTGTAGTAGTTGCCTTTTCCTTTTTAAACGGCGTTATTTTGCGGGGGATCCGACGAGTTTTCTCCTGCTGTGATCGCTTTGGACCGTTGATTGTGTAAATTGGACGGATGTGATGACGCTTTTTTACGGCGTCACCGAAGAGCTGAGACGGTGTGAATAGTGTGGTTAGAGTGCCATGGATCCGACCCAGTGGACTCCGATGATTTCAGGTCGGATTTGGGCATTACATGGAGACTTCTCCTAATTCTTTGTAAACCGCATACGGTGCAGCAAAAATAATATAGAGCACGTTGTAGTTGCCGATTGATCCACGTAGCATAAAAGAAACGCATCTCGTAACTATCATATTAGCCATCTGACGTTGCATTTAATAAGACAAAATATTCTTCGGATGCATGGGACGTCCATCGCAGGGAGTTAATGCATATCATATTAATTTTTTAAAATTTTTAAATAATAAAAATATTTTTTTCTTTAAAATATTTTTTTTTATTTTTCTCATATATAGCTATTAAGAATGCTTCTAATCTCTCTCTTCTCTCTCATTTCGTTCTCCTGCAGCCCGAGCTCTCGGTCGTCCAAGATTTCTTCTGCAGCGAGCATTGTGCATCCAAGATTGTTGCTAGCATTAACCTGCATCAGTTTCTTCACGATAATATATTGTACCCATCAGGTTTTGTCTTTTTCACTGTTTTTCATTTTTTCTTCTTTGAAGTTCCTTTATTATAATAATTTTGTTATATGGTAGTTAAACGAAGTTAATGCGTTAGGTGGGCTTCTTCTTTAATATCTTTTTTTTAAGTTAGTACAATGTGAAGTATAAATGGAGACATCCTATATCATTAACATACTATCGGAAAGTCATACATGCGAGCAACAAGCAACATGGAAGCATTTCGCTGCATCCTACAATATCTTGATCAACATTTATGGCCTCTTGTTTGCTGTTCTGACGTCCTATTATGTTTTATGATTTTTTGAACTTTGTTTGATTTGTTGTCGCAATGGGAAGTAATAACGATGCTACAGGAAGTTATAGACAGGCAACAGGATGTCATAACCAAGTTCGAAAAATCATATTGCAAAGCAGCCAGCAACATCAAAGCCTTCCTCTACCATCCGATGACTTCTTGACCAATAATCATGACCTTCTAATGACTGTTACGACGTCCTATTACCTTTGTATGATATCCAGAAGCTTTTTTGACCTGTCGTTGTGACGAAAAATCATAAAGGAAGCCATAGGACGTCATAGGCAAGCAACATGATGTTATAACCACTGTCGAAAAGTCATATAGCAAAGCAGCCAGCAACACCAAAATCTTCATTTGCCATCCTATGATTTTCTGGCCAATGATCATGACCTTCTGATGGCTGTTGCGACGTCTTTTTACCTTGCCTGACATCTTGAAGCTTCTTTCACCTATCGTTACGATGGAAAGTCATAATGAAAGCCACAGGACTTCATAGGCGGACAACAGGATGTCATAATCATTATCGCAAAATCATATAGCAAAACAGCTAGCAACACCGAAATCTCCCTCTGCCATCCTATGACTTTCTGATCAATGATCATGATCTCTTGATGGCTATTATGATGTCCTATTACCTTTGCATAACATCCAGAAGCTTTTTTGATCTGTCGCTGTGATGGAAAGTCATAAAAGAAGCCACAGAATATCATAAGCGGACAACAAAATATCATAACCGCTATCAAAAAGTCATACAGCAAAACAACCAACAACATCGAAGCCTTTTTCTGCAATTCTATGACTTTCTGACCAATGATCATAACCTCCTGATTACCACTGCAACGTCCTTTTACATTTGTATGACATCCTGAAGCTTCTTTGTCTTATCGCAGTGATGAAAAGTCATAAAGGAAGCCACAGGATGTTATAGGCGCGCAACAAGATATCATAACCGAATTCGAAAAGTCATATAGCAAAGTACTAGCAACACCGAAGCATTTTTCTACCATCTTATGACTTTCTGATCGATGAACATCACATCTGGATGGCTATTACGACATCCTATTACCTTTGCATGACATCCAAAAGCTTCTCTGACCTATCACTACGATGAAAAGTCATAAAAGAAATCATAGGACGTCATAGGTGGACAACAAAATGTCATATTCGTATTTGAAAAGTTATACAGGAGAACAGTCAGCAACATCGAAGCCTTCCTTTGCCATCTTATGACTTTTTAGCCAACAATCATGACCTCCTGATGGCTGTTGCGATGTCCTATTACCTTTGTATGATATTCAGAAGCTTCTTTGACCTATTGTAGTGACGGAAAGTCATAAAGAAAGTCACTGGATTTCATAGACGGGCAACAGGATATCATAATCGCTATCGAAATGTTATACAGCAGAGCAACCAGCAACACCAAAGCCTTCCTCTACCATCCTATGACTTCCTGACCAATGATCGTGTGATGGCTGTTGCGATGTCTTTTTATCTTTGAATGACATCTTGAAGTTTCTTTGACTTGTCACTACGACATGAAGTAATAAAAAAAGCTACAGGATGTCATAGATGGGCAACAAGATGTTATAATCACATTTAAAAAGTCATACAGTAAAGCAGCCAGCAGCACCGAAGTCTTCCTTTACCATCCTATGACTTTCTAATCGATGATCATGATCTCCTGATGGTTGTTGCGATATTTTTTTTACCTTTGTATAACATTCTTAAGCTTCTTTGATCTGTCGCTGTGACGAAAAGTTATAAAAAAAGCCATGGGATGTCATAGGCGAGCAACAAGATGTCGTAACCGCATTCAAAAAGTCATAAAGCTGAGCAGCCAGCAACACCAAAGCCTTCTTCTTCCATCCTATGACTTCCTGATCGATGATCATGACATCCTGATGGTTGTTGCAAATTTTTTTTACCTTTGCATGATATTCTAAAGCTTCTTTGACCTGTCGCTACGACGGAAAGTCATAAAAGAAGCCATAAGACATCATAGGTGGACAACAGGATGTCATAACCATATTCGAAAAGTCATATAGCAGAGCAACTAGCAACACCAAAACCTTTCTCTACCATCCTATGACTTTCTGGCCAACGATCATGTCGCTGTGATGAAAAATCATAAAAAAAGCCACAGGATGTCATAGGCGAGCAACAAGATATCGTAACCACATTCAAAAAGTCATAAAGCTGAGCAGCCAGCAACAACGAAGCCTTCTTCTTCTATCCTATGACTTCCTGATTGATGATCATGACCTCCTGATGGTTGTTGCAAAATTTTTTTATCTTTGCATGATATTCTGAAGCCTTCTTCTTCTATCCTATGACTTCCTGATTGATGATCATGACCTCCTGATGGTTGTTGCAAAATTTTTTTATCTTTGCATGATATTCTGAAGCTTCTTTGACCTGTCGCTATGACGGAAAGTCACAAAGAAAGCCACAAGACATTATAGGTGGACAATAGGATGTCATAACCATATTCAAAAAGTCATATAGCAGAGCAACTAGCAACACCAAAACCTTCTTCTACCATCCTATGACTTTCTGACCAACGATCATGACCTCCTAATGTCTGCTACGATGCCCTATCATCTTTGCATGATATCTAGAATCTTTTTTGACCCGTCGCTACAACGAAAAGTTAAAAAGAAGCCACAGAACGTCATAAATAGGCAACAGGATGTCATAATCGCTATCGAAAATACATACAGCAGAGCAGCAAGCAACACCGAAGCCTTCCTCTACCATCTTATGACTTCTTGATCGACGATCATGATCTCCTGATGGCTGTTGCAACATCCTTTTAGCTTTTTATGACATCATGAAGCTTCTTAATTTGACCCATCGTTGTGATGGAAAGTCATAAAGGAAGCCACTGGACATCATAAAAGGACAACGGGATGTCATAACTAGTTTTCTAATATAAAGTCCTATTATGATTTTATGAGCACCTAAATTTTATTGGACTTTTTATGTCTTGTGTACAACTTATACAGCGATCGTTGCAGATGATTTTCAAAGGATTGATCCGAAAATTAACCAAAATGATCACTTGGATACTGAGATTTCTGTAAATGATATGAAAACTATTGATTCAAAAAATATCCAAAATTATCATTTGGATGAGGCTACAGATGGTGGCTATCTTGAGAATCCACCTTCTTGCAGTGCACCGTATATGGATAATGATAGTGTTGATTCTCATGTTGGAATGGAGTTCGATTCAGTGATTGATGTGTATAATTTCTATAATAGATATGTGAGAATAGTTGGTTTTGAAATCACAACGGTGTGCAGTAGGTCGAACTTGAAAATAGAATTAATTTTCAAGCACGTAGCATGTTGGAGAATTGGAAAATCTAGAAAAAAGGATAATTCTATGAATCCCAAGGATACTAGTAAAGTTGATTGTAAGGCATCGATAAAAGCTCGACTTAATTTCAAGACTGGCAAGTGGAGATTGGATGATGTTATTCTAGAATACAACCATCAAATGATTGTATCAATGGTCATTTATCTACGGTCACACAAGAAGATCAATACACCAAAAAAGGCAGAGATTAGCAATATGCATACTGTGAATATACCTACAACTCAAATTTATTCTATTATCATAAGAAGGAAGAGGGGTAGAAGGCAATTGGAATTTATGAAGAAGGATGCTTATAATTTCATTTATTAGGAACGACAAAGTCAGCTAAAAAAAAGAGATGCATAGTCAATAGTAATCCACTTCACACAAATAAAATTTAAAAATATGAATTTTTTCTATACATTGGACTTGAATGACAATGGGCAGCTTAGGACTGTCTTTTGGAACCATGCAAGGTCAAGAATGGCATGCACTTACTTTAGTGATGTATTCGGTGTTGCTTGCTACTCTGCTGTATGACTTTTCGATAAGAGTTATGACATCCTGTTGCCTGCCTATGATATCTACTATAATAAAAATAAATTATAGTGATAAAATTTTAGTAATGCTCATAAAAGATTATTATTATAAATATTTTTTAGTGATAATTTTAAAAAATATCATAAAAGATATATAATATTATAACACTTTGTCAAGAATGTTACTAAAAGTTATTATATAGCAATGATATCTTATAAATATCATAAAAAATTATATTTATTATAATAATTTTAAAAATTATAATAAAAAATCTATAATATTATGATAGTTATTTATAAATATTATTAAAATTTATAATGTTACAATGGTATCATGTAAGAAAAATATTTTATAGTTAAATATAATCTAATTGATAATATTTATAATTCTATTATTGAATATTAATTATTTATTAATGAAATAAATTTTATCTTCTATATATCATTATATAACTAATAATTTTTATTATTAATTATTTATAAATTATTTTTATGATAAATTAATATCATTGTGAACTAATTTAAATTTTTTGTGATGATAATATTTAATTACTAAATATATATCTAAACTTTACAGAAAAAAATATTTCATATATTTAATAAATTTTAAATTAATATGATTTCAAATATATGAGTCAAGATAGTTTAATAATTAAATAAAAATAAATTTTAATATAAAATCTACTATTAATATTAAATACACAATATCACAATCAAGTAATGATTTATGATATAATTACTAAATATATTATATAAAACTAAATTTAACAAAAAATTTGCATCTAATCCAACATAATTTATATTAAAATATATATATAAAAATAAAAATAACCTATATAAATTATATAACATAAAATTTTAAAATATTATATATTAAATATCATTTTTTTACTTATAGTATATATGAGAAGAATCATGAATTATCTATTTTTAAAAAATATTAAAAAAATATTTATGATTATAGAAATATGTTAAAATTATTTATATTTTAAAATATTTTAAATAATAAGGTCTTTAAAATATGATAAAGAATAAAATAAATTAATTTATTTTTTAATTTTTTTTCAAAAAGAAAAGAATTAATTTTTTAATGAAAATAATTAATTCTTAAAATTAAAATATTATTTATATAAAATTTTAAAATATTATATATTAAATATAATTATTTTTTACTTACCTTATAAATAAGAAAAATCATGAATTATCTATTTTTAAAGAACATTAAAAAAATATTATGATTATAAAAATATGTTAAAATTATTTATATTTAAAATAATAAGATTTTTAAAATATTATAAAGAATTAAATAAAGTAATTTATTTTTTAATTTTCTTTCAAAAAGAAGAGAATTAATTTTTAATAAAAATAATTAATTATTAAATTTAAAATATTATTTATAAAAAAATTATAATAATATATATTAAATATCATTATTTTTTACTTACCTTATAAATAAGAAAAATCATCTATTTTTAAAGAATATTTAAAAAATATTTATGATTATAGAAATATGTTAAAATTATTTATATTTTAAAATATTTTAAATAATAAAATTTTAAAAATATTATAAAAAAGAAAAAGTAATTTATTTTTTAATTTTCTTTCAAAAATAAGAGACTTGATTTTTTATAAAAATAATTAATTATTAAATTAAAATATTATTTGTATAATATTTGAAATAAATATACTTTATAATATGAATAAATATAATAAATCATAACTCTATATTATAAGTTAATATTGTCATTGTAGCTAAGTACTAGGTAACTATCCAATTGGTCTTATGTTCGATTCTCTATATAGGTAATTAATTAAGATTTTAAGTTCGATCAAATACAAAAGTACCATATAATTTCTTATATAAGAGTTCTATAATCAAATATGAATTTAAGAGAATAATATTTGATTATAAAAATATTTATTATTAATTTATAAAAAATATGTGATTATAAATATAGATTATTTTTAAAAAATATTTAATTTTGATTATATTTATAGTGATGGTTATTATCGTGTTAGTATAGACTTGCTTATACTAATGCTCATCAAAACTATGACAATAGGTGGTAATAATTCTTAGCGACGCCACCTGTTATCGTGGTTTACTAACCATTGATATATATTTTACCAATAATTTTTTTTGTTTTTTGAGATAGCTTTGACCGCTATTATATACCTATTATAGACTTTTTTTGTTGTAGTGATCCTGCGGCTTCTTTATGACTTTCTGTCACAGCAACAGATCAGAAAAGCTTCTGGATATCATGCAAAGATAGTTGGACATCGTAACAGCCATCAGGAGGTCATGATCGTCAATCAGGAAGTTATAAGATGACAGAAAAAGGCTTCGATATTACTAGATATTTTGCTATATGATTTTTCAATAGTATGTTATGACATCCTGTTGTCTGTCTATGATATTCTGTGGCTTCTTTTATGACTTTTCATCTTAGTGATAGGTCAAAAAAGCTTTAGAATATCATGCAAAAATAAAAAAACATCACAACAGCCATCAAAAAGTCATGATCATTGGTCAGAAAGTCATAGAATGATAGAAAAAGACTTCGATGTTGCTGGCTGCCTTGCTGTATAATTTTTCGATAACAGTTACGACATCCTGTTGTCCGCTTATAACATCATATCATATAGCTTCCTTTATAACTTTCTATCGCAGTGATCGATCAAAGAAGCTTCTAGATGTCATGCAAAGGTAATAGGATGTTGTAACAACCATCAAGAGGTCATGAACAATGGTCAGAAAGTCATAGAATGGCAGAGAAAGGCTTCGATATTAATGGCTGCTTTGCAATATAGCTTTTCGAATGCGGTTATGATATTCTGTTGCCCGTTTATGACTTTCTGTGATTTTGTTATTACTTTTCATTGCGACGACAAATCAAACAAATTTAGAAAGTCATAAAAATATAGTAAGACGTCAGAACAGCAAACAGAAGGTTATAAATGTTGATCGAGATATCATAGGATGCAGCATAATGCTTTCTTGTGCTCGCTGCTGGTTTGTATGACTTTTTGATAGTATGTTAATGACATAGGACGTCCTTATTTTTACTTTCCATTACACTAACCAGAAGAGAAGAGGTCAAAGAAGAAGCCTACCTAATGCATTAGCTTCGTTTAACTACCATATAATAAAGCTACTATAATAAAGGAACTTCAAAGAAGAAAAAATAAAATACAGCAAAAAAAGATGAACCTGATGGGTACAACATATTGTCATGAAGAAACTAATACAGGTTAATGCTAGCAACAACTTTGGATGTATAATGCTCATTGCAGAAGAAATCTTGGACAATTGAAAGCTGGGGTAGCAGGAGAACAAAATAAGGGAGAAGCGAGAGAATAGAAGTATTCGTAATGGCCGTGCATGAGAAATATAGAGAAAAAAAAAGATGTCTTGGAGGGAAAGGATATTTTCATCACTCAAATATTTTAAAAAATTGATATAATACGCATTAACTCCCTACGATGTGCGCCCCAAGAATATCTTATCTTATTAAATACGACGTCGGATGGCTAAGATGATGGATATGAGATGTGCTCCTTTCGTGCTATGTGGACCGATCGGTCGGCAACTGCCGTGCCGTCAATGCACTCCACGTCATTTTTGATGCATCGCATGCGGTGCACAAAGAATTACTCCCCACAAAAATGTCATAAGAATCTTGAACCATCTAATGTTGCATCTGGCTGTTATTTTAACATTTGAATTTTCTTATTGTATTTTTATTTTTTTGGAACCCAATACACTGGTGCTGATTTGATCTTATCCAAAATTCCAATATGAAAAGATCATGCTTGATGAGATATTTATATTGCGCTTAGCAGTTGAAATCCTTTATCTCATCTCATGACTTTTTATCTTTAATATAAAAATGAGATTTTATTGACCCATAGTCACAACAACAATCATTCTTTAAAAAGCTATATAAAGTGCAACAATGTTCTATGCCAAGTCATACAATCAAGTGTTGGTCCATGGATTTGGCATTTGATATCGTGCCATGGTGAGGTTAAACTTGTTTAGCAAATGAAATGGGAATTCTCTATTGGTCGTTGTCCTATTGGTTTTAGAATCCTTCTAGAAAATCGAAGAGTAGTGTTGCGGCCAATCCCCTCGTCGCCTGATCACCGAGAAATGAGCGTCTGCAAAAAAGAAAGTCCACACTGATCGGAGGCGGCTCCGACGGAGACCCTCCGACGGTCAAGTCAGAGAGGTGGATGGACAACAGTGAAACGAAGACAGAGAGCTCAATCGAGAGAGAGAGAGGGAGAGCAAGCCTGTGGTTTCCCAGTCGAAGTCCCCTGCACTGTTGCCCTCCCCGATTTATATAGTGGAGCGTGGTATGGCGCCGTCATTAATGGCGCAGACAATTGAGGAATTGTCAACTCACTGTAGACTGTCAGAGTCGTCGTAAAAGTGTCCCATCGTCGTGGGGCTGTCAAATCACTAGGGTTGACAATGCCCCTAGGCGGCAGTGCCGCATGCCGTTGTCAGGGCTGACAGTTTGTGGCAGTCGTACGGCGGTCGGAAGAGTCGACCGACCCTAGGTCGGTGGCCAGCTGTGTGGCATCGGATGGAGGTTGGGGTTCCTCCGAAGGCCAGCCAGGCGTATTGCGAGAGTCGGCCATCAGACTTTCAGGTTCAGTCGGTCGGAAGAACGGGAAAAGTGTGCCCGACCGACACATCCTCAGTCGGTTAAGGGCCGTTAATTGGCCGGTGATGGGGTTCGATCGGTCGGTCGATCGATCGGGTGGTCGGTCGGTCGATCGATCGGGCGGTCGGTCGGTCGGTCGGACGGTCGGTCGGTCGGCCGTCGGTCCGTCGGTCGGACGGTCAGTCGGTTGGCCGTCGGTCCGATTATAAGTCGGTACGGGCGGGGTCGGTCGGTATTCCCCAACAGTTGCCCCCCTCCACTCCTAAGTCGGACGGTGCGCTGACCGATGCCTTCATTTGGGCAGCAACATCGGGCGAAAAGGAGTGGATTCGTCGTATGCCAAATTTCGACCGTACCGCGGGTTGATACGATGTCAGGCGTCTCATGAATACCGAGCGATTCGCTGGCGTCAGATGTCTAGTCGGTGTCAGATGCCCCGTCCCATCGGCGTCAGGTGTCATGTCGGCGCCGGACGTCCTGCAGGTGTCGGACGTCCCGCCGGTGTCAGACATCATGTTGGTGTCAAACGTCTCGTCCCATCGGGAAGGGGAACCACCGTTCTCGCCGTCCCTTCGGGGATACGAAACGTCGCGGCCTTTACGCCACGTGGTGTGCGGCCATTGGGATTGGTTCGTTGGAGCGGATGGAGGTGACGTGGCTCGATCTGAAGGCAGGTGCGTCGAACCGTCGGACCGACGGACGGCCCGGATGACACCACGTGGCAGGATCTGGGGAGTCCTCGTTGGTCGTGCCTTCATCTCGACCGTCGGGGGGCACTATATATACAGGGTCGCCCCCACTTAGTTTTTTATCCTCCTCATTTCACTGTCGAGACTCTGCCCGCGAGAGTCCTTGCTCCAGGTACCCTCCTCCGCCTCTCTTTTCCTTTGTAGTTCCTTCTCCGTCTTCTTCTCCGCCCCCTTCTTCTTCTTCTGCCATTCGTCTGGACCCATGGCCAGGACGTCTCCACGAGGTGGTCGGTCGGGAGAGCCGACCGACGATACTCGGTCGACCACGGAGGTGGAGGTTTCTTCACTTTCAGGGCCGAACGTCGATCGGCTCCGGGAGCAGTACCGCATCCCGGAGCAGTTTCGGCTGTTCGCCCCTGGCACCGACGGTCGGGTCAACAGCCCGCCCGAGGGCCAGGTGGCCTTCTACTTGGAGGACCTCCGGGCCGGCCTTCGCTTCCCGGTTCCGGAGTTTGTCCGAAATATTTTTGACTATTACGGGCTGTGCCCGGCACAACTCGCGCCGAACTCGGTTCGGCTGATAGTCAGCTTTGCACTCCTGTGTCGGTTTTTGCCGACCGAACCTCGGATCTCCCTTTTTCGAGTCTTCTTCATCCTCCGACCCCACCCTAAAGCCCGAGGGTGGTGGTACTTTGTTCCTCGGAAATGGCTCTCCTTCATTACTGGTCTTCCATCGTCCATTCACGGATGGAAGAACCAGTTCTTCTTTGCATCGTCTTCCGCTCCCTAGGGGTTTCCCGTCCGTTGGGGGAATCTCCGAACCGAGCCGAACAAGAACAGTCGGGTGGAGGCTGAAGATCGGGAGGACTTCCACCGGCTGAAGGATATCTTGGTGCCGAAGCAGAGCGAGCTTGTCACCGAGCAGGCCCTGTACGACGTCGGCCTCAGCCCGGTCCCCCGTTTAGGTCGGTTTTTCATTTTTCTTACCCCTCTTTCTTCTTTTTGTTTTTTCTTTTTAGCACTGACCATCTACCATCCTTTTTAGATATGCCGTCGAGGACACGACTAACGGCAGCCGACGTACGTCAGTACGCCGTGAGGAAGAGGCCGGCGCAAGGCGTCGGGCCGTCGCAGCCTCCCAAGAGGCCCCGTGCGGCTCCGTCGAGCGAACCGACTGGGTCAGAGGTGGAGTCGGTCATTGCACTGTCAGCGCCGACAGTGCTCGTCGAAGTCCCATCTGAGGGACCGTCGGGCGAAGGCGCCGCTTCGCCTGAAAGACGGGCTGTTGATTCCGTAGACGGTGCACCGACCGCCCAGTAGGTGGATGACGACCGGGAGGAGGCTCGCGGACCCGAGAGACCGGCGCCTGCTGCCGCCGCACCGTCGGCGGAGACTCGGTCGGGCTCAAGCCTGCCGTCGATCTCCGACGTCAGGGCTTGGTCGTCCGACCGGGGCAAGGCCCCCATGGCGTCGGGCGACGAAGGTCGGTCGGCTGGCGGAGGATCGACCGACTTCCCGCTTCCCGAAGGTGCGTCGGGCCTGGCCAATCACGACTTGGCCAGGAAATTGTGCCAGGCGCTCCTCCTTCCCGCCGACATCGATGCGATGAAGAACCAGCGTGTCTCTGACATGCTGTCTTCATTTTATCCGATGATGATCCGGGTAAGCTTCTCTTTCCTTTGCTTTTTAACGCAGTTTCTCATAAATCCGCTTTCTTATCGGTCGGTGTTACCTTGTGCAGCTGGTCTTCAATATCTCTGAGCTGGAGGCCGGATACCGAAAGTTCGGCGACATGCGCGCGGCCTGGAGAGACAAGGTCACGGGCCTTGAAGCCGATAAGGTCATCCTGGTCGACCAACTGCAACAGTCGACCGACCGGGAGGGCCGACTTGAGGGGGAGGTCTCCCGACTCACGGAGGAGGTCTCCCGACTCAAGGAAGCTTTGGCGTCGTCGGAGTTGGAGCTGCAGTCGGCCAAGGACGACGCGAAGAAGAAGTCCCGGACCGTCCGCCGGCTTCGGCATGAGCGAGACAGCTTCGCTAAGGAGCTGGAGGCCGACCGCGAGCAGCTCCGAGTAAGTCTCGGAAATCTCGCCAAGGCCGAAGAAGGCTTATCCATCGCTCAGGCCGACGCAGACATCGCAAAGGCCGAGGCTGAGTCGGCGAAGGAGGCTCTGAGTCGGGCCGTCGAAGACTTCTGGGACTCGGAAGAGTACCGAGAAGAACTTCTGGAGAGCGGCTTCCTCTCGTACCGGGTCGGGTACGAGGATGCTCGAGAAGCCGTTCGAGGCCTGTATCCGGAACTTGATCTCAGCAGCGTAGTTCTGCCAGAGTCGGAGGCCCCAGCTGCGGAGGAGACGGCCGAACCAGTGTCGGAAGGCCTTTCCACCAGGGCGGAAGCCGAAGAAGACGCAGAGCCGGCTACCGAAGATCAGTCGGCCCCGACTGCTGAAGTCAGAGCGGATCCGCCGACTATCCCCCATCGCTTCCCAGTGGAAGAGGCCGACTCCGATTATTAGTCGGCTTTGTCTTTCCTTTTTGCTTTTGCTCCGGCTTGTATTCGGGCTTCGGCCTAACTTTGTAAAATCTATTTTGATCTTCAATGAAATCAAAGTTTTTGGACTTAAACTTTTTTCTCTGCTTGTTTTTCTTTCTCTTATGTGTTGTAGAATGTCTTCGTAAGTCGCTAACTCATATAGGTCAGTTAGGACGTTCGACAACTCGTGCCGCCACGAAGGTAGGACAAGTCCCGACTTGGATCGGCCTTTGATGGTCGAGGTCTTCAATCGGGCATCCTTTCCCCGGCCGTGAGTCGGGCGCGTTTGTTGAGTCAGAAGTCGACCGACCGTCGGCTGAAGTCTTGGCAGTCAGGTCTCTTCCGACGCGTTCATCGAATGTCGTCGGGCACGCCTAGTCGGGGAGACGACGGCAAGTCAGATCCCGAACCCTTGTGTCGGGTATCTATACTGCACCTCGTGATATACGGTGGTAAGCCGGATATCTTTCGATCGGCCGTAGCTCGGTCGGTGAGTCATGAATGTGACTGAGGTCGCATCGTGCGATAGACGGTGGCAAGCCGAATATCCTTCGACCGGTCGTAGGTCGGTCGGGAGTCGCGACGTCGGTCACGCAGGCACTCCGCCTTTCTTTGGTCAGGGCTCGATCGGCATGTTAGCCGATGGTCTGGCCCGAAAGTTCGACCGTAGAAGGAGTGTCAACTCCCGTCAATATAGATGTATCGATCCTCGTGAGAGTTCGATGTATCGTCGATCGTCGAAGGAGTGTCAACTCCCGTCAATATAAATATATCGATCCTCGTAAGGGTCCGATGTTTCGTCGATCGTCGAAGGAGTGTCAACTCCTATCGATATAAATATATCGATCCTCGTAAGGGTCCGATGTTTCGTCGACCGTCGAAGGAGTGTCAACTCCCGTAGATATAAATATATCGGTCCTCGTAAGGGTCCGATGTTTCGTCGACTATGGAGCCGTCAGTTTCGCATGGATACCAAGTCCGAGTTGGCACGTCGGGGCTCGACCTTGGCGAGCGCCGATCGTCAGTCGAAGAGATAAACTCCGAGATTTCAAACTGAATTTATATTCCGACTGGACAAGTACAGAGTTCATTGGTAATACAACTTCAGGTTGTCGGCGTTCCACGTCCGGAGAATGGGTTTCTCCTCCAGAGTCTCCAGTCGGTAGGCTCTCAGACCATAGGTATCTGCGACCGTGTAGGGCCCTTCCCAGTTTGGAGTCAACTTCCCTTGGTCCAGGGGCTTCAAGACCTCTGCCTTTCTCAGGACTAAGTCACCAGGCCTGAAAAGCTTTGGTCTGACTTTGGCATTGTAATACCGAGCTACCTTCTATCGGTATGAAGCCATGCGAATTTGAGCCTCGTTTCGCAGTTCGGGGAAAAGGTCTAGGTCAGCCCTCCGACAATCGAAGTTGTCCGGCTCTTGATACCGCTCGACCCTTGTAGACGGTATTCCAATCTCGAGTGGGATCATCGCCTCCGTCCCATAGGCCAAGCTGAAAGGCGACTCTCCGGTCGGAACGCGGGGGGTCGTTCGGTAAGCCCACAGGACGGAGCCTAGCTCGTCGACCCAGAGGCCTTTGGCTTCATTTAGTCGGGTTTTGAGTCCGTGGAGTAAGGTCCGGTTGGTCACCTCGACTTCATCGTTGGACTGTGGGTGCCCGACTGAAGTCAGTCGATGCGTGATGTGAAACCTTGCGTAGAAGTCTCTGAAGTTTTGGTTGTCGAATTGTCGCCCATTGTCGGTGATGATAGTATGCGGCAACCCGAACCTGAAGATGATAGATTTTTGGATAAAGTCCTCCATCTTCCGCTCGGTAATTTGCGCCAAGGGTTCGGCCTCCATCCATTTGGTGAAGTAGTCGATGGCGACAACTATGAACTTTCTTTGACCCGATGCTGGAGGAAAATGACCGAGAATGTTGACCCCCCACTGAGCGAAGGGCCATGGAGCAACAATAGGAGCGATTTGGCTGGCCGGTCGGTGCTGTACGTTAGCATACTTCTGGCAAGGTTCGCACCTCCGGACCAACTCGGCCGCGTCCTTCCTCATGGTAGGCCAGTAGTAACCCTGTCGCAGAACTTTGTAGGCTAGAGACTTGCCTCCCAAGTGATTCCCGCAGATCCCTTCGTGCACTTCTCGAAGAGCATAGTCTGTGTCGGTCGGTCCCAAGCACCTAAGCAATGGAAGGGAGAACGACCTTTTGTAGAGTCGGCCATCCATGATTATGTATTGGGAGGCCGACCATCGGAGCCGCTTGGCCTCCGTGGGATCCTCGGGGCTGATCCCGTCGGTCAAATACTGAACGATCGAGTCCATCCAGCTTGGTTCGGCCGCCAGCTGCTGTATTTCTTCGACCCGGTCGATACTCGGCCGCTCGAGGTTCTCCACGAACGTCTGACCCAAAGAGTCAAAGGCCGAAGTCGCCAGTCTGGAGAGTGCGTCGGCACGGGCATTTTCTGACCTAGGAATATGGAAAATTTCAAAATACCTGAGGTGCGTCACGAGGTCCTTCACTTTCTGGAGATATTTAATCATGGTCGGATCTCGTGCCTCAAATTCGCCTTTGACCTGCCCCATGATCAGCTGAGAGTCGGAGAATGTCCGGAGGCTGTCGATGCCCAGCTCCCTTGCCATCCTCAAGCCGGTGAGGAGTGCTTCGTACTCGGTTTGGTTATTGGAGGCCTTGAAGTCGAATCGGAGGGCGTACTCGGCGACTACCCCATCCGAATTTGTGAGCAGGAGCCCTGCCCCGCTCCCCTGAGCATTTGAAGAGCATTTGAAGCTCCGTCGATGTGCAGTACCCAGGTGGAGACCGGGTCTGGCTCGGAGACCGCGTCTCGTCCTGGGTCCGCAGCTCCCGACCCTTGGTCGGTGGTCGGGCACTCGGCGATGAAGTCGGCCAGGACCTGAGCCTTCAAGGCAGGCCGCGGTCGGTACTGAATGTCAAACTCGCTGAGCTTCATTGCCCACTTTGCCAGTCATCCCGATGTGTCCGGTCAGTGCAATATCGCCCTCAGGGGCTGGTTGGTGAGGACCACTATGGCATGAGCCTGGAAGTATGGACGGAGTCGTTGTGCAGAGACAGTCAGGGTGAAAATCATCTTTTTCATCTCCGAATATCGGGCTTCGGCGTCGTGGAGTACCTTACTGGTATAGTAGATAGGCTGATGGGTTCGGCTCTCATTTTCTCGGACGAGCATCGAACTGACCGCCTCAGAGGATGTGGCCAGATAGTGATACAAGGTCTCCCCGACCTGCGGCTTCACGAGCAGCGGTGGGGAAGCCAAGTACTTCTTCAGATCTTCGAAGGCCCGTTGGCACTCATCCGATCAAGAAAAACTGTTTGCCTGCCGCAAAGTTTTGAAAAATGGGAGGCATCTTTCAGCTGATCGGGAAATGAACCGGCTAAGAGCGACGATTTTTCCATTCAGCTGCTGGACTTCCTTCTTGGTGTTCGGATGACGCATGTCGATGATCGCCTTAATCTTCTCAGGGTTTGCCTCGATCCCCCTCTGAGAAATGAGAAATCCGAGGAACTTCCCCGAGGTTACTCCAAAAGCGCACTTGGTCGGATTGAGCTTCATTCGATGTCGTCGTAAAGTGCGGAAGGTCTCCTCGAGATCCCGAACATGATCCGAGATCTGCGCACTTTTCACCAGCATGTCGTCCACGTATACCTCCATGTTGCACCCGATCTGGTCTTTAAAGACCTTATTGACAAGTCGCTGGTAGGTAGCGCCGGCGTTCTTCAGCCCGAAGGGCATCACCCGATAACAGTAGAGGCCCTTGGGGGTCACGAAGGCAGTGTGCTCCTCGTCTTCAGGCGCCATCCGGATCTGGTTGTATCCGACGAAGGCGTCCATGAAGCTGAGCAGTCGAAATCCGGACGTCGCGTCCACCAGCTGGTCGATCTTCGGAAGTGGAAAGCTATCTTTCGGGCAGGCTCGATTCAGGTCGGTATAGTCGATGCAGATCCTCCACTTCCCGTTGGCTTTTTTGACCATGACGATATTGGCGAGCCAATCGGGATACGTGGACTCTCTGATGAAGCCCGCCTCGAGCAGCTTGTCTACTTCTTCGTCGATGGCCCTCTGTCTCTCTGGAGCGAAGGACCTTTTCTTCTGCCTCACCGACCTCATCGTCGGATCGATGTTGAGTCGGTGGGTTATCATCTCTGGGGGGATGCCCGACATATCCGCTGCCGACCAAGCAAATATGTCGGCATTGGCCATTAGCAGCTCCGTCAATCGTCGTCGTTCGGGGTCGGGCAGTTGAGACCCGACCCATACCTTCCGGTCAGGATCCCCGGCCATCGGGATGGGGACGAGCTGCTCAGCCGGTTCACCTCGTTCTTCCTTCTCCCGTTGGTCCAGTTTGTCGATCGTCAGGGAGCCCCTCAACTCGTCGTTTTGAGCGGAGATCTGGAAGCATCGTCGGGCGAGCTGTTGATCCCCGCACATCTCCCCGACCCCATTTTTGGTCGGGAACCGAATGAGGAGATGGTAAGTCGAGACAATTGCCTTGAGGGTGTTTAGTCCGGGTCGTCCAAGTATGGCGTTGTAGGCCGAAGGCACTTGGACAACCGCAAAAGTTAAGGTGACCGTGCTTTGTCGTGGTTCGGTGCTGGCCGTCACAGGCAGGGTAATTTCTCCTTCCATCGCGACAGCGTCCCCGGCAAAGCCGATCAAGGGCATAGAGACCCTTTTAAGTC
The DNA here is from genome assembly GCF_000442705.2 of Elaeis guineensis. Taxonomy (NCBI): domain Eukaryota; kingdom Viridiplantae; phylum Streptophyta; class Magnoliopsida; order Arecales; family Arecaceae; genus Elaeis; species Elaeis guineensis. The sequence continues at coordinate 165,204,061 of NC_025993.2, read as the reverse complement.
GGTCTGTTGATAGTTGCATCCGGGAGAAGGTCGAGTAAAACAAAACATTTGTCAAACTTTCATTATCTACAAAAATTCTTTTTACATCATAGTTTGCTATTGTTGCCGAAACAACAACAGCGTCGTCGTGGGGAGTTTGGATGCCCCGAACGTCTTCCTCTGTAAAAGTGATCATGTCGTTCGGGCGCAGCTTTTTTGTCGGCTCCCCTCCCGCAGTCGTCCCCGGGCCCAGTCGCTTGGAGATCATATTGATGACCCCGGCCG